>NC_060268.1:34705881-34853381 GCF_021613505.1 Equus quagga
TATAGGACCTGAGGATGTCTCATGCTGACCCAGTATAGGACCTGAGGGTGTCTCATGCTGACCCAGTATAGGACCTGAGGGTGTCTCATGCTGACCCAGTATAGGACCTGAGGGTGTCTCATGCTGAGTCTTGTTCCCTTGCTGCCGTTAAGTACTATGCTGTGCATTGAAATCAGCTAATGATGATAAAAAATTTAAACATGAAAGGAGATAGTCTAGAAATTATTTGCATCATTAGTTATAACCCAAGAACCAGTATAGACAAGTAGAGAGGGCACAGGAGGGAAGGACTATGTTGGATTCCCATCTGGTCCCTTACTGTCAGTGTGGCCTTGGGCAAATCACTTGATTTCTCTTATCTTTTTTTCACTCACCTGTAAAATGAGCACAATTTGGATTCTTATGAGGAGTTAGTGAGCTCAAGTATATATAGTGCCTGGCACGAAATACACATTTGGTAAAAGGCAACTAGAAGTACTGAATGCTGAGACTTCCCTTAAGGAAACCAGTGTGTGCCAAGTCAAGGAAAGCAGATATTGCAATGAGATGTTTTTGTTGTCCTTGCTAGGTCTTAGTTTGTGACTTTGTCACGATCCTCTACTGTGGCGCCAATGCTGTGGTCGTACTTCCCCCTCTGTTCAGTGTGAGGCTGCTAAGAATCTGCACACTTCCTGGAGGACAGAGCCAAGCGCTAATAAAATGTCTCCTCGCTCAAGAGCCCAAACAAAGTTTGTCTGCAACAGGGGCCTTTTTTGTTCTGTTTCCTTTTTCCTTTTACTTTTTTCTCTTCCAACAGCTGCCTCTCTGTTTTTGGAGCCACCTCGTGAATTGGGGATTAGTAATTTCACTTTTCCAAGATCTCAGATACTTGAGAAATAAGCAGATTTTTTCTTTTCACTTTTAGATTTAAGCACTGGAAAAAAAAATCAAACAGCAATAAACTAGGGGTACATTAACCACTTGGGATTATTTCAAAGTAAAAGGGCATTTATGGGATCCATCTGACCTCTGATTTGAGGATCAGTTTTTTAAAAACACCACCAACCACAGACTTGTAAAGTTTGCAGAAACTGCCGACAGACCCAAATATGTTAAAGGTTGTAATCTCTTGAAAGGAGTGGGTTGATTTTCCTGTTGCCCGTCCTATCAACTTTAACCTCCAACCCTCTCCGGCATGTATCACTACAAATAAAACTGCTGAGGTTTGACAAGAGGATATAAAGTCACGAGGCCACTGCACAGGGATGGCCACAGGATTTTCTTCAACCTGAAATGAATGCTCTGTAATTGGGGCTTTTCAGTAGGAAGTCATAAACACTCACTCATATCACTTTAGTTTTAATAATTACTGTTTAAAAAAAAAACCAGAAATATACATATTAAATGATGTTTGACAACTGGAATTTAGTGGTTTTGTTATTGGTTGTCTTTGACCATTAACTTGGATTTCTGTTCTTAATTTTAATGTATACGATTTCAGGCAAGCAAGCATATGATACTGATATAAACATGGCGTTTGTATACAGCATTATAAATGAATTTTTAGCTCATGATTAAGACAAACCAGATGACAAAAAGCAAACAATGTGTTTGTATTGCTCTACTGACTTAAAAATAATCCCCTGCACTGGCTTCACCTGCAATGCCTTTGTTCTTGTATGGCATCGAGGACATGTGGCTCATGTAGCACTTAAGCTCGCCAGGGTTTCTGAAGTTTCAGTTACTTGCATAGATTCTCAAATAATTCAGCTGTCTGTGGAAATTATTCATTCTACCCTAGATAAATGCTATCTTATGAAGTCTCTGGCACCGTTCAGTCTGAATTCAGCTAATTCTCTGTTACTAGTGTCTGAACATAAGCAGTGGGGAAGCTATTACATCAGTCCTGAACAGTGGTACTTTGTTGTTGTTATTGTTGTTGTTTTAAGGTAGATCTGTGTGTTTTTGTTAGGTCCAGCTTAGTAGCTCCCACACAACCCTACAGAGGTGGCTTATCTATCCAGTGTTCTTTCTTTGTTCCAATTTTCTCCTACTTGTGTCCCTTTCACCAGGCGAGTGAGCAGAGGGAGGACAGATGTTGTGAAGGAGTAGGGAGTCTGGGAAGTAAGGAGCCTTGGTGCTGGAGATCGGGGACATGGCACTGATTAGGTCCCACCTGACCTTTTGGTCACCTCAGCAGAAATCCTGCCTTTCAGCAGAGCCAGGGCACCTTCTCCAGAAGTGTTGAGTTGCCACAATGAAGGTGCCTCAGTATGAAAAGTCCCCAGCCCCGTCACCTAAGCACATCACTTCTTCCGCAATAGGATCCAGAGACTCAAAAACATCTATGTGTTGATTTGGAGTGAGGGACTGGGGGTGGGGGCATGCAGGAGATGGGGGGAAACACAAACAAAACAACAACGAACTGTGTGGGTGTGACCTGACATCTTAGAATTCTTAGAAAACTAGATTTTTATAAGCTCCTTATGGTAAAAAATTAGGAACTGCCCTTGTTTGTCCCGTTAAACAGTGGAATTTTATTGCATAAATCCAAATGGTAATTATTAACAACAGCTGTAGTAACCTAGTGCATTTATACAGCACTGCCACATTCATTATTTTATTTGAGCCTAACCATTCCTCTAGGAAACTGAAAGCATTTTAATGGATAGCAAAGCAAAGACTCAGAGAGATAAAGTGACTGCTCCAAGATTAATTCATTAGCATCAGAACTAGGATTGCTTTGTTTATTATTCAATAAAACAGTTATTGAGTGTTTACTATGTACCAGACATCCGAGGATGAACGTGAGCCCTTCCCTCAGGGAGCCCTCAGTCTGTGCTGTGTGTGGGGGTGAGGGTAGGGTACCACGGTAGATTCGTGCGCTGGGGACACTAGGAGCACCAAGGCAGGGGCTTGAACTCAGTCTGCAGGAGAGGGAGGCAGATTCTGATCCAGCTGTCCTCATTCCAAGTAGGGACAGTTTTAAGAATGTTAGCTGTTTGGCCAATTCAAACATCTCTTCCCATTTTAACTTCCTGAATCATCAGTTCCAAAACTTTTAGACTAACAGCTACACTCTAGAAAAGGCCCAGCCTGATAACTCAGCTGGTGAAAAGGGAGACAAGGACCTACTGGACTAATTAGGAAAAGCCATGGAAGCCAGTCGTTGGAGCCTTGGGACTAGTTGAGTGGACAACCCAAAGGTTCAAAAATCATATCACGGGCAGAACAAGAAAAAGCATTTGACTTTTTGCTAATATAAAATGCCAAAAACCTCCATTTTTATTTTTTATATATCTGCCCCTTGACATTAGAATATATAAATAAACCTCTAAAATTCATGTGGTGGTACTGGATAAGGGAAACCTATTCTGATTGATTTAGGTATTTTAAACCTTAGATCAATAGCCACAAAAAGAACATTCTGGCTACTTAAGCAAGTGTCCTCTGTATTTGCTTTTACCAAGGCCTTCATTCCTTCTCTTTTTATTGATGAAAGCATGTGTATAGCACTAATTGATTTAAACTAGGCAGACATTGGATTGAGATGAGATTTAGCGTGTCTCTTAATACCATAGGAATGCTTGTGTATTCCTGAAGAAGACGTTCTTTTAATAGTGCCCAGTGCCACCTATGTGGAGGGTTCTACAGTTGGACGGACTCCCAGCCCTCTTTGTTCCAGTTGCATGTAGCAATTCAGCTTCAGTAGAGAATCTATGTAAGTACAAGATTGTGAGTGATGAGAATGGTTTCTCCCCAATAAGAGTAACAATGACATTTAAGAGCCTCTGTTGAAGCCCAGGAGAAGGCAGAAAGTATTCCTATTCCAGCTTGAGAATACAGGAGAAGATCTCGTCTCAACTCTATTGTGTCTTGTATGACCTTTCAGGCATTGCTAAGCAGGTGGGGAAACAGGTATTCCACAACTAGAGATAGAATAGAAACAGAATCAAGCAATAGAAAAAGTTGAGTCTCAGAGTGGAAATCTTGAAAAGAAATTAATTTAGAATTAGATGGCTCCTGGAGCTTTAAATCTCAGCATCCAATTCTAGTGGCACCTTAGAAAGAGAAATGTGTATGTCCTGGAAAGCACTGTTCTAGTGGCTTTTTGCCACCACATTTTGGCTTCAGTTGCAGTTGGAAGCTTACACTATCGGGTGAGTCACTCTTCACTTCGTCTGGGTTGGGGACCTGGGTAACCCTTATGAGGAGGTTCCTGTTACTGGGCCTTCTCACGCAGTGCTTTCTTTAGGGACGAGCACCCCTGATTCGCTGAAGATCCACAGTTTCTGACCTGGATTCTGAAGTACAGTAGATTTCCTTTTCTGTATCACTTTTCTGACTCGTGGGAACAAAGATTCCTTCAAGCCAAGATGAAGAAGCCGAGATCTAATGATCTCTGCCTTTCCTCCTTGCTCTGACTCACTCTCTCCTAACCACCCCCACCGTCACTCCCACCTTTGTGGCGTGCAGCTGTGGTAGACTTTCTTTGTCCCTCATCGCACTTTGGGTACCAAGATGTTATAACTGTTTCCCTTAATTTCAGCCTTTTTTTGGTCCCCTCATCCCTTTAAGATCTTTTTTCTCTTTTAGCCCGGGTTAATTGGTTTTGCCTTCCAGGAAAGCTCCTCATGACTGATTTTCTGCTCTAGTCAGCTTTTCCAAAGTCTCATAAAATCCTGAGAAGATGGAGAGAGGGCATGGTCTAGGAATCTCCATCTTATGTTGAAGTTCTGGGATTGCTGGAGGGTCAAAGACTGTGCAGAACCCCCTTGAGACATAGACCCCTCCCCCAAAAGGCCCAAGTAACTACCTTGCCTTTTCTCTTACTTCCCCACCTTATTGAAGGGGGGGAAAGTTAATTAACAGGGAAATCAGAGGATCTCATTTACCTACATTTAGATGGCTTGTAATCTGTTACCCATATATATAGGGCATTAAACTTTTATTTATGCAGGATAATTGTCCTAATTGCTCTAAAGTGATATTGAATATAATTTATTTGGTGACTCAGAAGGTACCTCAAGTTTATCATTCTAGAATTTTCTATATTGGAAGATGGAGTCAATGAGGCTGCATTTGCCTGCATTGACCCCCAGGTGTTTAGCCTGTTGACTTTCTCTTCCGCGAACTAACTGACAAAGAACAGTATCTATTTTGACGTGGTTTTTGATTTGATGAATATTGGTGGTGAGTAGAAAATAAATTCACATTAAGTGTCATATAGTTGGAGCAGGTAGAAGGGGAGCGAATGCAAGCTTCCTCTTTTATGGGCTGCTGAGAGGTGATAGCTCTTATAAAGGCAGTCTGCTAAGTGATCCCAAGCTCATGCAAATTAACAGTTGTTTTCTTTCAGAACTGTATGACTGAATAAACATTTACCATTTGTTTCATTTCTACTCATCTCTCAAAACAGTTGCTACAGGTCTTAATAGTAAGACTCGAAACATATAATGTATTAGCCTTGGCACATCAAAATATTGTTCATCTTCCAAACTTGAGATATTCCAGTTTGGCTTCTCACTGAGTTTATAATGTTCTGAGGGTATGGATCTAAAAATGCATCTTACTAATCTCCTGGAATTGATTAAAAAAAAAAAAAAAGAGTCCCTGTCACTCGTCAGTATTCCCAGCTTAAACGTGGTCTGTCAGTGGTGAGATTGACGGGCATTGTGGTACATTTCAATCTTAGGAAGGGCCTGAATGAGAAATTTAAACCACCAACTAGTATTTTGGAACAGAGACCTGTGATATTTGCACAAAACAATAAGGAGGTTAAAAATGGAGTTTTCGGCCTTAGCTGAGAGGACAGTGCTTCCTGCCTTGTGCACAAGCCTTTCCCATGATTCAGCGGGATCACCTTTTCTCACAGCCCCAAGTGGCCTCTGTGAGGGGTAAAGGATTTCAGCAATTGAACAACAGTATCAAATAAATTCATTTTAGGAACTCTCCTTAAAGGTTTATTCCAATCGTTAACATTCCTGGAGCTGGTGATGTCTGCCAAGTGCTCAGGGCTTAGTTCACAGGCAGCAAATTTAGCATGACAAAGTTGCTCCCGGGGTTTTTTTTTTTTTTTTTTTTTGCAAATGGGAAACCTGGAGCCCCCAATGGAGCCTCATGCAGTGAACTGCAGAATGGAGATGAGATCCGAGAGATACAGTATAAGGGATTATCTGGGATCATGTAGATGGTTTGCAGTTGCCTTTGTATGGCTCCTGGGTTAGATCATTCTTGGCAAGTTGGGTGAATTAGTATCCTATTCCTGAGTCCCATTTCAATACCTAGTTTGGAACTCTTCCACTCCCTGAAAACTTCCATTGAAATTTTTATCAATGGTATTTGCATAGACAAAATGGAATCAAACTATTGACATGTAGTTTTTTTTTAAAAAAAAAAAAAAGCAAATTTATGTGAATGGTTTGTCAGTAGAGATAATTTAGCCAAAGGCACCTGTCTTCTCTAAGGACTCTGCCTGAAAAGACTTTTAGGGGGAGCTTGGTGAATTTTTTTCTCCTTAAAATAAAGCTGTTTTTGAGGTCTGAGAGAAGCTTGGTTTTTAAAATGGCACAATGAATAACAAAGGCCCCTTTTCACCCCCCAAAAAAAGGGACTAAAAAGGACATTTGTTAGACTCTTGAGGAAGAATTGTGCTGTTAACATAAAAGTCTAGATACAAGAAAAGGGGAAATTGGAGCAAGAGGAGGAGCAGGTAGTACCAGGGATGAAGGAGCTTGCAAGCAACTTGTTTTACAAAGATGACGGTGCTCAAGCTCGGGTTCAAAACTCAAGACAGCGTGTTTATAGTGAGTGAAACAGCTGGAAGAGGAAACTTAGCAGAACATCCAGTCATTGAGTTCGGACACGGATGGATATGCGTGCGTGTCTCTCCTCATTCCCCCCTCGTCTCCCCCAGTGACCCTATAAGTATATTCTGGCAGACAAGTGGCCAATAACCAGTCTTCATAATGGAGGTCAGGTGATTTGTATTTCTGGATTTTTAGAATAGACAGGGTTTATCATTGATCTGAAGATGGAAAGTACACTATTTCACCTCCCCCTGTCATTAAGTGGATGTGGTTCTTAAGTATGGCCAGAATTATATGTGTGTTAATGTGTCTTGAGCCCTGACCTAAACTGTAGATGAGAAGGCTCTTTAAATATTAAAATGCCGAACAAACAGAATTGCTTATGCAATAGGAAAGTGCACAGTATTCTCAAGTCAGGCCTAATCTAAATTTTTATGGGGGCAGCTATTGCGAAGGCTACCTTTCTGTCCAAATGTCACTTTTTGAAAACTCCTTCTTTAATGAAAATACTAAATTGCTGATCTCTCTTTTTAAAAAAATTCAAGTTACAGAGTATATAATTTCAGAGTTATCAAATCTGTTTATCTCTCTTACGTGTCAAAGCTTAAAGTGCTGTGTTTTGTATATACAGTCATCACAATATTTGAAAAGGCCCCAAAGAAAAGCAATTATATACCTGTTTTAAAGAATCTAGAAGGATGGAGGCTCTTAGAAACAAGAGAGCAGTGTTAACAATTATAGCACCTGAAGTCAAGATGCAAAATTCTGTCCTAATTATTGGTGATGATTAATTAAGCATAAAGTTACAAGCCTTGAAAGAATTTCAGAATTATTTTTCTTTGATTTTTCTACCAAAAAAAAAAAAAGACCCACCCCATCATTTTCTATTTTAGCAGTTTCCACAACTTAAACATTAAATTCTTATTGTTTGATTTCTGTTATATTAGTAGTGTGTGTTTTGCAATTCTAATCTTCACGCTTTTCTTTCTTTATCACTGAAGTAGGCCCTTTGAAGCTGGGAAATTTTTCATAGCAATATTGACAGTGTTCACATTTGCATGATGACAGCCAAGGAATGGAGCAGTAATTTTTGAAATTGCAGAAGTATTTAGAACACTGATAAAAGCTGAAATATATTTTTGATGGATTGAAGTTAAGCATACATGATTTTTCCTGCTGTCAAAAGGCTCTGAATTTAGTGAATATTTGCCTGCTGTGAGAATGCAAGATTAACATCACAACCATCACCCGGGCACCCAAACCCTGCAATTTAATAGCTTTTTAGGTTCTTTCCTTTTTCTAAACAGCAATTAATCTCATTTTAGTACAATTTTCTCGTTTCTGAAGTCGCTCATTGAATCGCTGTTTTGTTCATATTTGGCTTCAGCTCCTCTGCATAGTCATTAAAGTCCCAATTAATGTCACCTTTAGCTGAAGAGTACTCATTTTTATTGAGAAAATGACAGTTGCTGCCATGAGTAGTGCAGTGTAATATACATTAATTGCCCTGTAACACTGGTAATTACGAGTTTTTCAAGCCTCTCAGTAAACTGTCATTGCCTAGACAAGACTGTGCTAAAATAGATTACTCATTAGGGAGACCTGTCCTATTTTCTGGTGGGTTCTTAGTGTTGGTTTAAAAAAAAAAAATCTTGAGCTTGAACAAATAGTTGCCAAGAGCAATTTCCTACAACAATATCCTTGTGTAGGGTTTCTCAGCCATCACTTAAGATTGCGGTCAGCAAACAGACAGGGCGCAGTGGACGCTACCGATGTGGAGTATTGGGCATTTATTTATGTGGATCACAAGAGTGAACTTAACGGTGTTCCATTCAGGGTAACTGAAGAGTCCTCCTAGAGGAGGTGATGTTAAAACAGGTTCTTTCCCTGGTGTTGGAAGAAAATGAGAGAGATCCGGGATTCCACACTTGCTGAGCCTTAATCACCTCTATCCTGAGTCCAGCAAGGAGCAACATTGATGCCTTTATTAAACAAATCCCTATGAATACTGGAGCGGATAAGGAACTTTGACACGGAACATGGCGAGCTTTATATATATGGTTTTAAGGTGCGGTTTAAAAAAAAATGGGAATCATTATTTGGCGAGAACTGAAATAATCTTACATGTGAAACTACTAGCCCACATCTTTTTTGATATATAGTTGCTGACTGGTGCATTTGGCAGCAGGCTTTTTTTTTTTCTCTTTCAAATCATGTTCCTAATTTCAGTGCGGGTGTAATTTTTCTATTCTCCATTTCTATCATATTTCATACCTTGCTGTTTTAACACAAAATAGTCAACTTTAAAGCCCATCATTGCCCAGAACTGACAAAAAGAAAAGCTTTGTTGTATCCTTGCCTAAAGCAGGTGTGATAACAATCTGCTCTTTCCCTCTCTATCCAAATGAATTTTGTCACAGCCTTTCAAATTTTCTTGTGGTGATGAGCTAATGAAAGTAGATGGTACAATTTGTGCTGACCAGGTAGCAAGAGCCAGCTCACAGCTGAGGATAGTTTAAAAAAAATAAATAAAATATAGCATTATATCACTGATTTACCCATTACCCAGCATTAATAGTGAGAGACCTTGGTGTGTTTATCTGTTTGTATTGGTGTGCATTTATCGAATTGTTTATGACAAGACTAATTGGGGTAATTGTAGACACTGAAATTACCTGTCAGCTATATGTAACCACACTCCCTTTCTTTCTGACAAATGATGACAACTGAGGGACCCCGTAGCATTACTCATGATGGCTTTTCGAGTGGTAATAAGGACAATAGGGGCCCTGGCTAATTTGACATGGACAGCCTTCACAACAAGAAGCCAGCTAAATGACTTGTCAGGAGGGGAGAGAAGTCAGAAAAGTAATGGAGTCCCCCATGGCGCTCTGACAGGGAGATGAGGCAATTTCAACGGAAAGTGAAAAGGCTTCAGTTTGTCAAGTATTTAGAACAATCAGAGAACAGCTAGAGGCTGGAACCTGACAATAAATTTGTGAACCATGGTAGCAGCTTCGTATAGGTCAGTTACTTCATAATGGCTGCATAGTACTCAGAGGGTTCTGCTCTCGTCGCATCCTTTATATCCACCAACCAGAGCTTTGTCACCTTAAATTTGTGCTCTGTGTTACATGATGGGAAGAATGGTCAAGTTATGGAGACTCAGGAATGGAAAGATGGTGTGAGTTGCAGTCGCTAGCATGTTCGAGAATAAACAAAAATCTAGACATATAATATGATGATGGCAGCCCTCACACGAGGGTGGTGTTAACTCCACCGTGGTGAGCTGTGGTCACTGGGTTGAGCCCTAGCAAACTCCTTTCTTGCTTGCCATAGCTCAGATGCAGAATATGATGCTACTGTTCATAGGCTAAAATACCACTAGCAATGCCTTTTCCTCTGATTATATCAAGCAATACGATACTAATCTCGTAACAAGCTAGAAAACTGGTGCGCAAGGATTAAACTGCGCCCCATACCTCCAAAGCTAGAAGTAGCTTCTGATCCTAACGTGTAATAGACAGCTAATGCGTTAAACAGAGCAGTAATATTTCACCAGTTACGTTGCCTTGAGTTTCTGGTTTTGCTTTGTTAGGGACCAACTCTTCATTGTAGAAAAGCAAGTTTCTAAACTGGGTGAGGCGCTTTGCCTCTCTGTGCCTCAGTTTCCTCATTTGTAGGATGAGCAAAAACAAGTTGATCCAATTTATGGAAAACTTGATTGCATGCTCTGTATGCACATACAAGTTAGGATATTTTTATACAATTTGATATATAATATACACTTGCAAGAGATTTTCTTCCCCCTCAGATGCTTATAAAGGTAACAGTACTCTTTACATAAGTAATAAATCACCTTTGTGATTAATAGGATTTTTCTTGTGACGATTTCAAAGCCTTTAAGCCATGGAATCTACCTTTTTAACGTTGTATAAAGAAGAAAGTAGACATTCAATACACTTATTTATACTGTGTTGTTTGTAAGTCTTGACCTTCATGTGGAAAAAGGTTCCTTTTAAAATATGATACAGTATGACATCTTAATATATCTGTTAAATTTCTCAGTATTACTTAAAACACACAGTTTCATGACTGTTGTTAAACCTAACTAAATAGGTTGCTTACTGCCCTAATCAGCATTCAGAGGATTAGAAACCCATCAAAAAAAGGTACCCATAAAGATGTTTTGGTTTTGCTTGTATTTCAGGGCAAGAGAGGATGGGGTGAGGGATCGTCCTGCCCAATAAAAGCACGTGCCCGCACTTCATTCCAGTGGTTTCTGAGTTGTTTGAAGGTTCTCATTGTTTGTTCAGGGCTTTCTTCAAGAACAGAATAGCATTCCACCATTCCACGTCCTGGGGAGGAGTGCAGGGACCCAGCAGTGGCCTCAGGGACATCAGGAGCAGAGTGAGCTCTTAGACAAGTGTCTGCGGGCAGAGGGAGAAGAGGGGCGCCTTTTACCCTCTGTCTGTGCTCCCGAGGGCACAGAGTCAGAATTTGCCGTAAAATTTAGGCTGTGGCCTACAAATGTGTCCTTTTCTTCTTAAAATGCAGTCTGTTGACAGGACTTCCTCCTTTTGAATTCCAGGTCCGCATTTGAGATGAGTCTGTCCCCAGTTAGCCCCACTTTGGAGATATTATGTTCCTCACTAACATTTACTTAGCTAAATATTTTCTTCCCTTTGTGGAAGAAAATTTTTTATTTCTATAAACATACTCATCATTTGAAATAAACTGTGGTTCTCTTTTTATGATAATACATGTTTAATTCTAAAAGTCTAAAAGCTCCAGATCAACAAAAAGAACATAAAAATCATCATAATCCCAATTCATACACATTATAGCTATTAACATTTTAACAAAAACGAGATTATATTGTATATATTATTGAATACTTATGTGTTCTTCACGTCAGAGGATATTGAAATTGTTTGTCATGTCTATAAATATAATTCTACGTTACTGTTTGTAATTGGTTCCTGATGCTTGCCTTATATGGACAGACCATAATTTCTTTAACCTATCATCTGTAATGGGTATTTAAGAGGTCAACATAAACAACACTGTGATGAACATTCTCATGATGGAATGAGTTAAGATATAGAAAGCACAATAGCCTCAGTCAACATTTTTATTTTCTTCTGTCTTGTGGAATCTGGTCTGTTAGAAATGGATAAAGCTATGGCGCCTATATTTTCTGCACCGTGATGGGACCTTTAGTGATCATGTTAATTTTTCTTTTTACTATTCAATTAAAAGAGTGTTTTCCTGATGCCAAGAACTCATTTATCCAGTTGTCTAGTAGCATATAAACAAAGATAGCTTGTACGTATGCCTTTGTTTTCTACCGTCTAGTCTTCGGAGCTTTTGATTCATCTCTAAAGTTATTTCACAGATAAAGAAAGGTGATGTGTTATGCTGTAAAATTTATGCATTTATCTGTTATGTAGAATCTTGAAGTGTTTATTCGTTTCCCACTTCCATCTCCACCAGAGGCCTCCATCAGAAGGCAGAACAAGCTTTTTCTTCTGTGAGGGAAATAATAAGCACCCAATAAGTGTTAGTTATTATTGTTATCATTATTAACCCTTCAGTAAGTCACTCCTCACATCCATAAATATTCCTTTAGGATAATATCTAAATAATAGAGTCTAAATAATCCACCTCCCAAGTCAAAGGAACCGTGGAGTCTTAAAGCTGTGGATACATATTACTAAACTGCCTATTGCACACAGGTGATAGCAATTTCTTCTTCCACAAGTAGTATGTGGGTGCACCCATTTTCAGCACCCTGGCCCGAGTTAGATGTCACCACTTGTTAGATAGTTTTTGCACTCTGATTTTTAGTTACTTTCCTTCCGCTTGTCTCTATTCAGCGTGCTTGCTTTGTGACTCCTCGCTATCAGTCATTTTATGAAGTATGCCTTCACCAGAGCTAAGGCACTTATAATTAGAAAGTTGTGTGATATGGTACCTTCAATCTCCATTTATAATTCCAGATCTTTCTGACCCTCAAGCTCTGGAATGGGTCACACTTCTCTCCTCTCAGGACACTAGATATTTCAGATTATTCCGAGTGGTCTCCTGCCCTCTCTCCTGTGCCTTTGTTATAGCTGTCATTATAGATTGTTTCAGTCACGCATATAATTGCTTCATTGCTAGTAACTGGCTTAATGTTGTCACAGACCTTATTGGCTCTTCTTACCTCAGATTTACATATAGCATCCCAGGGCTTTCTTTAGGGCATTTATCATTTTTCCTCCAAATGATCTGGTGACAGTGTACAGCTATTCAAGTTTTCATCAGCCAGCAGATGATATGGTCTTTCTTCTTTGCTGCCACCAGCCAGAAAAGAGACGAAATCAGGGGAAATGCTTTCATTACTGCACTTCAAGGAGGCTTTGTCGGGGAGTCAGGGAGGGAAGTTACCTGGAGTGGCACCGCACTGACACAGGAAGATGCTCTTGTGGGCAGCCCCATCCCGTTGTGATGCCTGAAATGAAGGCACTTCATCCCCTTTCTCGCCAGTCCTGCTTTCATGCAGCCAGCTCTGCATCTTCTAAAGCCCTTACCCTTCCTGTTTACTGCTTTCCCTGTAGGAAAAAGTCTGAGGAATTTTATGCAATGTTAACTGCTACTGCTGCATACTGGATGTGTAAGATTTTCTTATAGTTTTTTAAAGAGACCCTTATTTTCATTTGGAAAGGGGGAAAAAATAAAATACAAATTGTCCGCAATTGCAAATGAGTGGCCCTAATAAATTTTATGCATCAGATAGCAGTTGTGAATGTAGAGTTCCTTGTAGATTGAATGAGTTAAGATATAGAAAGCATGGCCGTCCTCAGGAGCTCTCTCTTTTTATGAAGCCAATGAGTGTAATCTTGACTCTTATGGAATGTGGCCAGCAATTAAGGGGCAGGGCTGCCTGAGGAAGAGTCATCTCCAAATCACTTACTGAAACCGCTCAGTTAAATCACCCAGCTTTTGTAGAGTTCCTTGTAGATTGAATGAGACATGGAGGGGTTAGGAAAGGGGTTAGGTACACGGGCTGGCCCCAGAAGTCCATCCCAGCCATAAAGCGGCACTTTTGTATTCTATAAGGATTCTATTCAATAGGTCCAACCTTGGTTTCATATCTCCTATCTAGAGAGCAGATAAGAAATGTCCAGCCTCTTTAAATGGAAGCATTTGGAAGTTTAGGGTCCACTGGACAAGCTGCACATGACAGGAAGACTGGCCTTGGGGTAAGTTTAGGTAAACCCTAGACTGTTCTTGTCTTTTCCTTGCTGCTTTTCTCCCTCCATGTCTAAACTCTCCTGTCCTTTAAACTTGCAACAGTCTCTTTTGTTTACAAGCGGGTACTTAGTAAGAGATTCCTGATAAAAGCTTCTCCCTGTGGCGGTGAACAACACTAGGCACTTTGGAACAAAATCTTGTTTGGTCATCAGAGTGTCCCTCTAAAGCAGTTAAGGCCTATAAGATTTATTTATAAAGCTGGGTGATTTAACTGAGCGGTTTCAGTAAGTGATTTGGAGATGACTCTTCCTCAGGCAGCCCTGCCCCTTAATTGCTGGCCACACTCCATAAGAGTCAAGATTACACTCATTGGCTTCATAAAAAGAGAGGGCTCCCGAGGACAGCCGTGATATTCTTCTTATGCGGGATGGCGTTTAGCGCCTCCCCTGACCAGACAACATAGGATCCAGTTTCTTTGGGGGTCCTAAAGATGTCACAATACTATATCCCCACTTCTCTGCCAGCAGCTGCCCCGTACCTCCGTTTGGTGGTGAGAACCCACACTCTCAACTCCCCTGTGGCCAGGGGGCCTCCCTTTCTTTCCCCACTGGGTTTAGGGAGCTTGGGAGGTGACATCGAGCTTTGCCTGAGTTCCCTCCTACATCGTAAGTCTGTGTCTCTGTGTAAAGATCAACTCAACCTGAAGCCAAGAATGAGCTCTGGCTCAGCCAGAATCAGGTTCTCTTAATTAGATACTCCTTACAGCAGCCGTGGCTTCTAGGTGGTAAACAGTAACTATAGGGAGGTGGCAGCAAAAGTGTTATATACACATGGAATGTTCAGGGCGACCTGGATAGGTCAGCGTCCGTTCTCTGTGTGTGCACCAAAACAACCCGCAAGTTTAGGAATTGTTCCAGTAAATCAGCCTGTCTACTCAGACTTCCAAAAACCGAAAAAGGTTGGGACGGAGGAGGGAATCCATTTGACTGAACAGGCAGAGTGAGGGGTCCGTTCTGTAAGTTGGTCTATGTGACATGATCAATTAGCAAAGCCAACAACCCCATTCAGAAGTCCCTTGTGGACTAAGCCCCAATCAGCATTTTCTTTCTTTCTCTCCTTATTTGCCATTGTGAAATCTGCTCTGTATAAATGCATAAAGCTATAGCACCTGTATTTTCCGCACCATGATGTGACTTTCTGTGAGAATTCTGTCTTTTCCTTTTAATATTCAATTAGAAGAACTGTTTCCCTGGTGCCAAAAGACTCATTTATCCAGTTGTCTAGTAACATATAAACAAACGTAAACAAAGGTATTTGTACATATGCATTTGTTTTCTACCATCTAGTCTTCAGAGCATTTGATTTAGTTCTTAAAGGTATTTAGCAGGCTAGAAAAGGTAGTGTTGTACTGGAAAAATTATACATTAATTCTGTTATGTAGAATCTTTGTGTTTATTCATTCCCCACACCCCAAGCTGCCTTAGGCATGTGGAACAAGCTTTTCCTTCTGTAAAATTTTTGTCCTCGTTAAACTAACCCATCACCTCAAACAGAAACTGCTAGTTAGCCATCCCCTCATAACTGTTCTCCCTTCTTACTTTAATAAGAAATCTCTGGTTTGGGTCACTCAAAATAAAAGCTCCACCTCCCTTTGCAGCAAGATGTACCCCGGTGGCTAATTTCTGGGCAACGAGAGAAGTAGAAGTATTCCATGCGACTTTGGAGAAATGTCCTTGAGGAAGAGAGGCATGCCTGTCTTTGACACTTCTTCCTTCCTGCTGACAAGAATGTGGCCCTGATGGTTGATGCTCTGGTAGCCATCATGGGCCATGAGAGAAAATGATATGCTGAAGATGGCAGACCAGCAGGGTAGTTGGAGTCCAGATCCCCGTTGACTGTGGTCACCATGCCAGCCTAGGACTGCCTCCCTTGGAGCTTAGTTGACCTGGGAGAGAAATGTACTTCTATCTTGTTTAAGCCACCACTTTGTCATTTTTCTGTCACTTGCAGCAGAACCTAATTCTAACCAATTAGTTAGGTGAGAGGTGGGGAAAAAAAATAAATCTATACCAAGAGAGTTTCTGTTGAAAAATAGTATCAAAGCCAAAGCTTGAACTCAGCACTTCTAACTAATGACAGTGTTTTTCCCATATCTTCAGAGGCCATGTGAGATTAAATGTATTATAGTTGAATTCATCTAACTTTTTTACTTGATTATTATAGGGAATTTTAAATTCTGTATTTTTTCCCTAAATTATGAGATTTAAAAAATTGATATTTTTAACTGCTCTCTTGAGGTATAATTGATATACCCAAAAAATGTATGTATTTAATGTATACACATAGATGATTTTGGACATATGTAAACCCCCTTGAAATCATTACTACATATCCATCACTTCCAAAAGTTGCCTTCTGTTTTTGTTTATTTGTTTTGTGGTAAGAAGACTTCACATGAGGTCTACCCTCATAACCAATTTTTCAGTGCACAATACAGTATTGTTGACTGTAGGCACTCTGCTGTGTGGTAGATCTCCAGAACTTGTTCATCTTGCATAATGAAACTTAATGCATGTTGAACAACAATCCCCCTTTTCTCCCTCCCCCACCCCCAGCTCCTGGCAACCACCATCCTACTCTCTGCTTCTAAGAATTTGACTATTTTAGATACTTCATATAAAAGAAATCATGAGTATTTGTCCTTCTGGGACTGACTTATTTCACTTAGCCTAATGTCCTGAAGGTTCATCCATGTTGGAGCATATAACAGGATTTCTTTCTTTTTTAAGGCCGAATAATATTTGTCCCTTTGTATGTACATACAATATTTTCTTTATCCATTCGTCTGTTGATGGACATTTACGTAGTTTCCGTATCTGGGCTATTGTGAATAATGCTGCAGTGAACATGGGAGTACAAGTTTCTCTTTAAGATCCTGATTTTAATTCTTTTGGATATATAACCAGAGGTAGGTTTGCTAGATCATATGGTAGTTCTATTTTTAATTTTTTGAGGAACCTCCATACTGTTTTCCACAGCAGCTGTACCATTTTACATTCCCACCAACAGTCTACAAGAGTTCCAACTTCTCCGCATCTTCACCAACACTTATCTTTTGTTTTTTCGTAATAGCCATCCTAACAAGTGTGAAGTGATATCTCATTGTGGTTTTGATTTGCATTTCCCTGATGGTTAGTGATGTTGAGCACCTTTTCATATAACAGCTGGCCATTTGTATGTCTTTGGAGAAATGTCTGTTTAAGCTCTTTAGTCATTTTTTAATTCGGTTGTTTGGGTTTTTGCTATTGTGTTATAGGAGTTCTTTATATATTTTTGGGTATTGACACCTTATCATATACATGGTTTGCATATATTTTCTCCCATTCTATAGATTGCCTTTTCATTCTGTTGGTTGTTTCCTTTGCTGTGCAGAAGAGATGTAGTCCCACTTGCCTATTTTTTTTTGTTGCCTGTGCTTTTGGTTACATAGCCAAGAAATCATTGCCCAGACCAATGTCAAGGAGCTTTTCCCGTTTTCTTCTAGGAGTTTTATAGTTTCGGGTCTTAGATTTAAGTCCATAATCCATTTGAGTTGGTTTTTGTATGTGGTGGAAGATAAATGTCTAATTTCATTCTTTTGTATGTGGATATCCACTTTTTCCAACACAAGAGAATGGGTCTCTTTTTGTGTGTGTGTGAGGAAGATTGGCCCTGAGCTAACATCTGTTGCCAGTCTTCCTCCTTTTGCTTGAGGAAGATTCGCCCTGAGCTAACATCTGTGCCAATCTTCCCCTCTTTTGTATGTGGGACACTACCATAGCATGGTTTGATGATCAGTGTGTAGGTCCACGCCCGGGATCCGAACCCATGAACCTTGAGCTGCCAAAGTGGAGCACACAAACTTAACTACTTACGCCACTGGACCGGCCCCTGGATCTATATTTTTAATTCTTACAGCTCACTCTGAATCTTGGAAAAGGTTCCCTCCAAATGTGTTACAACTCAGCAGTTTGGAATAAAATTGTCATGGTCTGTTCTGTGTTCTCTGTGTCATTTAGATGTAGTATTGGGTTTTGTGAGTCAGACCTGAGCGTAACCAGGATCACAGTTCTGGCCTGTTGGTGAAGATTGGCTTCCAGCATCACCAGAATTTGCAGCCCATCCCCTTTTATGGACGTGGCCTTACAGAGTCACCCAGTCATTTCAAAGCTGTTGGATTCTAGTTGTGAAAGAACTATTTTAAGAGACTTGCCACAGTTAAATGTTTATTAACTGTTTATAAATGTATTAGTCACTGTGCAAACAGAAGCAGGTGGTCTTCATGCTCCCACCTGTTCAGGTCACTGAAGCAGAGCCACCTGGAAAGTTTCACACAGTAATTGGACCTTCACCCCACAGAACTTCACTTTCATTAAGTTCAGCAATGAGGACTTTGACACCTGCTGAAATATCGTCTCCACGTGCCCTTTGTTATTAGGTATTAGCCTTTCGTGAGTCATGTGGAGCGAACCTGAGGTTCAAGTGTGTGGCTGCAGAGGTCACGCAGAGAGTAAGGAAAGCTTTGTGGAGTGACTTGTGAGAGGTGGCTGGTCACCTAGGTGCTTCTAATTTGCCTTGCACCCAGGAGTGATGTCCTCATTTTAAGTGATCATTATTGGGAATTTGGAAGGCCTGAGAAATTGTAATTATTAATCAAGTTTTTTCATCGGAAACCACCTGAAGAAGAGCTGGGCGTTTGTAACCCCTTATATCTTGTGATCACTGCAAGGACTGCTCTCTGGCCCAGGTCCTGTTATCTGCCCTGGATGCCTCCCACCCCCAGGAGCCCCGCGTCCAGGGGCTTCTGGATTTCACAGGCAGCCAGAGGAAGCTAGAGGGTGTTGGCTTGTGTGATTGTTTGTAGTTTCATGGTAAAGGAGACAATTCTTAAGTCCTGTTACTCCACCCAGTCAGCGCCTGAGCTGTGAATGATCCTGAGGATAGTGGAAGAAAGCACTGGCCTCTGCATTGAGAGGCCTGGCCTTTGGCCCAAGTTGTAGCACTAATTTAGCTGCTGCCTTAACCAGACCTTCTTTCTAGGCCTCATTGACTTAATTCGGTGAATAAGAGGCTTAGGCTAAATAATCCATTATCAACACTTGGTGCACAGACAGAACCTTCCACCCAGCAGACCTCCTTTCCAAACTATTTGGGGAAAAATTTGAGGTAGACTCTAGCTGCTAGAGTCCCTGTTCCCAAAATGTTCCTCTTGCCTCTGGCAAGCCCCTCTGGGCACTAACAAAGAAGTTTTATTTGGGAAGCCCAATCAGAGGCGCACCAAGCTGCTGCTTCCCCAGTTCCCCATGCTTCCATGGCAAATGGGTTTGCTGTAAGTGGCTACAAGGATATGTGTCAGGACTTCAGTCCGTGGCCACAGTGAAGGGTGAACTGGAGCTGCCATCCTGTTGACTCCCATGATGGAGATGGCCGGGCCCTGGGGAAAACAGATGAAGCCTAACCCAGACTTTGGGCCCAGGGAGGTAGGGTATGGAAAGCAAGGAGGAAAGAGAAAAAGAATAAAGGTATCTGTGGCAGCCAAGGGGAGAAGACCCAGAGTCTGGAACAAAGGTGTTTCCTAAATCCTGCTGGGCACGTCTAACTGCCCACGTTGTTCTTTTAGCCCTAATTATGCTCCAGGTCTGTGGGAAAGTGAATTAGAACCGGCCTGACACCTATTTTGAAAAAAAGTTTACAAAGGGTGGAGGAGAGGTAGAGATTATATTCAAAGTGTGTACTTAAGGATCATCCCTCAGCCTTCTGGTGGTGGCAGAAGAGATAAGCCCCACACCACCCTAAAAATTGCAGCTAACACTGAGAAGGCATTCAATTAATTTGTTACATTTATTACCTCATGAGGCAATATGTCAGGGTGCTCCAGAGAAACAAAACCAATGGGATATGTGTGTACGTATATTAAGAGATTTATTTTAAGGAACTGACTCACGCGATTGTGGGGTGGGGACCAGAATTCTGAAACTCATAGGGCAAGGACGGAAGGCTGGAAACTCAGGCAGGAGTTGATATTGCAGTCTAGAGTCTGAAATCTGTAGGGCAGGCCAGCGCCTAGAAACTCAGGCAGGACCTCTGTGTTACTCTCCTGAGGCAGAATTCCTTCCTTTCTGAGAAACCTCAGTTTTTGCTCTTAAGGCTTTCAAGGGATTGGATGAGTCTCACCCACACCCTAGAGGGTAATCTGCTTTATGAAAGTCACCTGACTGTAGAGCTTAATCATACCTACAAAATACCTTCACAGCAACACCTGGGCTCGTGTTGGACTGAATAACTGGGCACCATAGGCTAGCCAGGTTGACATATAAAATTTAGTCATCACAGGTAGGTACAGGTAGGTACACAGGTATCTACACCTTACTGATGATGAAACAGGCTGAAATCCTTAACTCAGTACCTTCTCAGAGTATCGCTGTTACTGCAAGGAGGGGCCAAGTGGTCTGACTGAGGAAGCCAGCTCTCACCCAAAATGCTGTACCGCCTGCCAAGAACACAGAGAGCCCTGGGGAAGGTGTTCTTCGTTATGAGGGCTAAGAAACGGGGGTAAATAAGGGCCAGTCTGCTGATATACCAGGGTGCCCACCAGCAAGTTCTCAAAGCTCTTTTTGTCCTACTGGGTCCTTATCACGTGAACACACACAGTGACATAAACTAGATCAGGAGAGGTCACGTTTTCTTTCCTCTCCCCATCCCTTTTCCCTTGATCTTTTCTCCCCTTCAGGCCTTGCATCTCTTCCCTGCTCAGTTTGCTATATTTTCCTTTTCTGTTTCTCTCATCTTTTCCTCTATAGCTTTTTTGAGAATTATTTCTTCATGAAAATTGAAAAAGAAGGGAGAAAAATAGGGGTTTTAAGAGATGGAACTTAGATTGCTTCTGGTATCTGTAGTAGCAATTGTGGCTTGATCAGATAAAAAAGGAAGGATGGAGGTGGGGGAGGGAAGAAAGACGGGGAGAAAAAAAGCAAGGGCAAGAAAGGAGAGGAGGAGAAAGAGAGAAGAAATTCATTTTTAACTCCCTGCAAAAGGCAACCTCTTTCTGATTATTTTAGATGGTTTTATATTTAAGTATTTGACCAGTAGGCCAAAGAATGTTCTAGTCACTAAAGCGGTAGTTCTCAAATTGCTGCACATTAGAATCACCTGGTGGCTATAAAAATGCTGCTGCCCAGACCATGTAAATCAACATCTCTAGGGGGCAACCCGGGCCGCTCAGTGTCGGTTAAAACTCTCCAGGTGATGCTAGTGAGCAGCCCAGATTGAGAACCAGTATTACAAAATAGTGCTCACTGAGACTAATCTCTGATGATCAGAAGCCACAAGAATAGTTATCACTGGGGAGGTTCTAGGGGTGATAAGGACTGAAAAGGAACCTGGGGTGTTCTGTACCTTTCTCTGGGTGGTGCTTACTTGAGATTTTTTCATTTTACATTCCTTATTGAATATATTTGATACCCCAATTGAAAAACTAAGATAATAATAATGCCTACACACTGATATGTGGCCCCACTCTTGGAGATTCTAACTTGTGTGGCCTAGGATGCTACCCGGACATGGATTTGTAGTTTCCTGGGGAATTGGAGGCGGAGCATCACTCCAAGGCGAGGCTGACCAGCTGCCTTCTCTCAACAGCCCAGAAGGACTTTATTTCCAGGACAGAATTGGAGATCCTCTTTGGCTCTTCTTTTCCTACATTCTGTATTAACAGTTCCCCTGTTGGTAACACATCATATTCTCAAGTAGACTGTACACTCTGTTATCTGCAATTCCAGAACCCCAAAAGGTTCTCAAAACTGTGCTTTTTTTAGTAAGGTGGCACCAAAACATTTGGCAATGAAACCAGACTTGAACTCATGTAAGGCTATTTAGAGGCTTTACTTACTTCACTTGGTGCGAGTAGTCATATGTTTTGCTTCAGAAATATTAACATGTTTGATTACAGAATACTGTTTTGTTCCCCACTAGGGGTATGACATAATATATGATATTTATAAATTTCTAAATCTGATAAATTGAATTCTCAGAGCCATCTGGCTCAAGGGTTTCAGGTAAAGGATTGTTGACCTGTAGTTTCTTTACATTATTAAATCGCCTTTTTGCCTCCCCGAAGACCTACGCTGACCTAGGGCAATAGCCTAGCCTTGGAGCAGTCCATTCTCCAACCATCTCTTGGTTTGATTACGCTGACAGGCGATGATATTTATCTCGGCAGGAACTGACTCAGTCTTGCCTACCATTACATCACTGTGCCCAGCACTGAGCCTGGCATGGTGAGGCCCTGATAAATGTATGGTGAAGGAGTACTGGGTCTATCATGTGTTGGTTTCTCTAGTTTCACTCTCAGAGGGTGGCCTTTTCCAATCTTGTTCCTAAATCCTGGGAGCACCATGCTCTGATGACATCTGTCTATTTGTATCTCCACATTCCAAAAGGATTGTGTTCCAGCAGGAAGTCAATTATTTGAAGACATGGTTTTGAAGAATGGATTGATTTCAAGGGTAGGAAAGATCAAATTATGTAACCCAAAATGTCGTACTATTACAAAGAAACTAACAGCATTAGCAATATAGTAATAATGCTAATTGTCTGTTCTCTCCTGCCCCCTCCTGCAGTGCAATGACGCACGTATTTCATCTGCTAGTGTTCAGGCAGACTTAAAATCAAGAAGCTCCTCACTCTTCATGCTTTTTTCAGGGTTCAGACAAAGAAAAAGATCTGAGGTGTGCTTATGGTGTCTAATAGGTGCCCTTTCAGCCTCTCTGACCCTAATAGCCATAGGGACCTAGTGAGCTGGGCTCAGGCAGAGACTGAGAACTGAGATTTCTCTCCACCCTCATCAGTGGCACTTGGCTCCAAAGGATTTTCAGAATCTAGGGTTATTACTCCATGGTGGATTGGACAGCCCATCAACCCCTTATTCTCTAGACCAGTGCTGTCCAGAAGAACATTCTGATGTTACAGAAATGGTTTATATCTGTACTGTTGAATACAGTAACCATTAGCTGCATATGGCTGTTCAACATGGATGTGGCTAGCATAACTGAGAAAATGTTTTTAATTGTATTTAACTTTAATTAATTTTTATTTTGAGTTTAATAGCACATGTAGCTAGTGGCTACCATATTGGATAGCACAGCTCTAGATCTGGGGTGCAGACACATCTCATTCTTACATAAATGGCTGGGACATTTTAAGGTTCCCCAGAGATCACTAGACTCAACCTTAAAACATGGGATGAAGTAATTCCTAGCAGAAAAAAGAACAAATAAAGCAAAACAAAAGCCAAAACATGGAAGAGTTAGAGAAGTTGGCACAGTCAGAGAACTGCCTCTGATTCTGTACGGCTGGATAGTAGTAGTATTTGGTTGGTTGGGAAATTGGTAGGAAGCGAATTTTCTGAGACGCAGGCTCCTAAAGAATCTCATAAGCCTTGACAAGAAGCTGGGAGTTTACCCTCTAAAGATGTGTATGTCAGAGGGCATGATAAACGATCTGGGATCAAAATTCACTCAGCAATTAAGCCTTTCAGCCTCTCTGGCCAAGGAGAAACGCCTTCAGGGTGTTGAAGGTGCTCTTGCAATCCCAGCAGCTGCTCTGAGGTTGTTTAAGAACTCTGACAAGTGGTTATCTGTGCCACTTGGCGCTGTCTCCAGGCCTTGGCACCTCCAAGAGCCACTTCCCGAACACCAGAAGCACGGTTTGGCATGGGATGTCCTCCTGAGGTTGAACTGGATAGAGATTTCTTCACACTCTCTGCAAGATGGCTACTGTGCAGTACTGGGTGCCCCAGGGAGGAGGCCTCTCGGGGACCTGGGTGCTGGGGCACCTTCTCACAGCCCCGGGCACCTGCCAGCAACTAACTGACAGGAGCGTATGTAGGGGGTAGAGGGGTCACAGTCACAGCCCCTAAGATAAATGGAGACACAGGATTTAAATTTAAGGGAAGGGTCGCCAGTCCTCCTCAAATACTTGCTAAGGGTTAACGAACTGGAAACCCATATAAAGAAAATAGAACCTATGCCATCTGGTTTTTTCTTTCCCCCAATTAAAAAGTTCAGCTATTTGGAGGGGAAGTCTTTGCACCATGGGTTTTTCCTTTACTAAAATTTTAAAAGTATTTCAAAACGTGGATTTTCATGGACCTCAAACATTCTAAAACAAATTGAACGAAGAATTTGACTTCTCACCTAGCAAGAAATAAAGTTTTACTTTGAAGAGTTAGGAGGACTTCTTTGCCAAAATGGTCACAATCCATCTTTTTTCCTTATTGAAAAAAGATACTAATATACTATTGGGAGTTGTTTTTCCCTATTTTATCTGAATCTGTGATCTCTGCTTTGATTTGAATTTTGATGATAAAATACTTACAAGTTTGACTCTTAGGAGAACCCGGTGGATTCGTGGACTTGTTCAGGTGTGTGGTGACTCAGGCCACCTTATACTCTAGTACTGATTTCCAGGAGAAAGAGAGTGAAAACTAAAAAGGAAATAAATCTGCCCCATTATTAAATTTGTGCTCTTGACGCCTGCTGCTGTTGCTACTGTAACAACTGGGGTTAAACTGTCACTTTGACAACTTGTAAAGCTCTTTATCATAGAAAGCACAAAAAATCAATGCCGAATTACCTCAGGAATATTATTGATGACCTAAATGTCATTTTCTGTTTTTATTACTTTTCATTGTATTTAGCTTGTAATTCAAACTGCTTTCTAATTAATTTGGTTTGGCTCAGTTGGAAATAGAAAAAGCTAACTATCTAATAGGTGACACATGTCACAGAGAAACCTTACAACATCCCCATTTCCCCAAGATCAATCAGCCATGAAACAGCTTACCAAACTTTTGTTTTTCTAGCAAATTCTTAAGAAATACAATAAAATTAAATTTGTCTAGTCCAAAGAAACGGGGAGAAACATGAATGAGCAGAAGTGACCCCAAAGCCCAGTTTTATCTGACTATAATCTCTCTCCTGGTTGTTAAAATATCCTAGAGCACTCGATCATGTTGCATTTTAATTTTCGAGCCGTGCGTTGTGTTAGCAAAGTGCACATGTTCCTGATTTGAACTGCAAGTTCCCGGCTGTTAACCAGAACTCTCGGCTGGCCCGGACAGGGTCTCACGTAGGTCAAAGGCCCAGCGCCTACATCTTGGTTCGATCTTACCGCATGGAAACCAGAAGCCTGGGTCAGGGCGGCAGTGCCTATGACGGGCCCTGATTAGATTAGGCCTCCATTTATCAACTACACAGAGAGTACACTTAACCTTTCAACTCAAGAGTTTTGATAGATCTTTCTTTTCAAACGAAAAGGTGAATGTTTTTCTGCCAAAGTCTTGGTCCAATAGCAATGAAGTGTAACATACAGCTTTTTCTAATTTCAGGGACTACCAGGTTGCAACAGAAACAACATGTAACATGTACCCTGGGAAGCTTTCTATCTGTTTTCCAAATTTAGAAGTATGATATTTTGACATTTATGGAAAATTACTTTATAATGTTATGTCCCTTTCATTTTTTTATAGGACTTTAATATTTCCTTTGGTTTCTACCTAGATTTATTTACATATTTTATTTATTCATTGATTTAGGTTTAATAGGCTAGAGTTATTTTGTAAATTAATAGATTGATCCATATCTTGAAAATCTATATGTGGAAGGAGTAACAACTACTTTTAGAAATTTGATTTCTTTTGGGGCCAGTCCCGGGGTCGAGTGGTTAAGTCTGCCTGCTCTGCTTCAGCAGCCCAGGTTCGCCAGCTCAGATCCTGGGCATAGACCTAGGCACCACTCATCAAACCATGCTATGGTGGCATCCCACATAGAAGAGCCAGAATGACCTATAACCAGGATAGAAAACTATGTACTGGGTCTTTGGGGGGAGAAAAAGGAAGATTGGCAACAGACGTTAGCTCAGGGCCAATCTTCCTCATCAAACAAAAGCATACTAAAAAAAGAAAAATTTGATTTCTTTTAATTTCCCTAAGTATTTGGCTTAAATATTACTTCAAAATATTACTTCATTTCTTCAGAATGCGCTGTTTAATTGTCTATGAAATTCCCATTAAACTTCTAACGAGACAGGTTGAAAAATACAGTTTTAGAATAGGTTTTTCCAGTTCAGTCCATTCACTTTCTCCTGAGGAGCCTTGGATACCTGGGTTCCTCACAGATCTGGGTTCCACCAGGAGCATCCATGGCCCACCAGGTCTCTGTTGCATAGCCCCTGGGGCAGCAGTGGAGGTGATGGGACCGAGGCATGGGGAATGTTTGAATCACTAGGAGGGACTCAGACATCCTTGTTCATTCGTTTATTCACTAGTTTCTCATTGAGTGTCTACCGTGTTCTTGGCGCAGGGGTTTGGGTGGGGAATGAAAAGTCCCTGCCCTCTGGGAACCAACTTTCTAAATTCTTCTGCATCAGCGTCCTTGTCCTATGCCAGTCCAAGGTCATGTATAACTACCTGCTGTAGCCTTCAAGATAAAAGTACTCTGTGTGTTTAGAGGGTTACTTTTCTTGTCATTACATTATTTCTGCAGTATGCCTCTTCAGTTAAGTAAACTCAGGCAGCAAAGAGCCTTCAGGAGAAATAATTCTTTCCTTGCATATAAGAAAGATAAAATGAGCTCATTTTAATTACCTTAAAAGTGGTTGCCTACCTGCCCATCATAGTGATCTTTTCATTGTTTTTGTGGAATCTAAATCTTAGAGCCATTTTGAACCTTTTCTAAAACATGAGGTGGTTTTGCCAATTCACTTTATGTGAAAATAATTTTTAAATTTTCTATTACATTTGTAAACTTAGAATTTCAAAACTTCTGTGTGAATTGCTATTTCCATCTATTTATCTCAATAGTTTTGATGCCAAACTTCTGATCTTGAGGTTATATCATTTTAAAGGTTATTCTGAATTTGATATTTACCAGAAAAATAAATACATATCAAAAGGGACCATCATTTACTGGGTTGTTGTTGATGGACACATTTTTTATGGTGCTTAATTCACTGAATATGTATTTGATAAGTCAGTCAGTAATATTTACTGAGCCCTAAGTGTGAATAGAATAAAATATTTTTATAATTGTGGCCAAAATTAGTGGCAGGGGAAAAAAAGAAATATATGTGCATAAATTATTTTTACAGTTTTCTCAGTTTCTAAATAAATCCTTGCACCTTCACAACCTACCAAACTCACTTCTGGTCCCCTGATGTTGGACAACCCTTTTTGAGCTACTCTTTGTTGATTTTTAGATTGAGCCAAAAATAATGATTCATTCCCTCTTTCCCCCCTGGTTTCTCTGAAACTAATATAATATTAAGTATTTTATATTTAAGGGTTTCCAGCTTCTCATTATCAAGACCACACACTATCAATCATTCAAACATCTAATCAACATTCAGAAAACATTTATTGAGCGCCGACTGCATACCAGGCTCTGTTCTAGGTATTATGTCTAAGTCTTAAGATTTTTGAAGGTGATTGGAAAAGTGTGGCTGATGACCCAATTAATTGTACTGGGGAGACCTCTGAATAATTCCTCTTAGGTCTGCCCTGGCTTGATTTTAGAATGATTCAGCCCCTTGTGGAGAGAATTCAGTCTTTAGCACACTCAGAGAGATAATCCTGAATGCCAGATACCAAGTTAGCACAGGCCTGGCTTAGACTGATTATAGGACCTCTACCACCCTTACACATACATTTTCTGGATCATTGGCTTTGTCACAGTCAGCTTTCTCTTGCCTCTCACCCACTTCTGTTGGGAAGTTCTGAAGCTGCTGACCCCCACAGATGGATTGGGGCCACAGGAAATCAGGAGAGGATGAGAGAGACCTGGGGCCAGCCTGGAAGCAGCTCGAGGAAGTAGAGAGAGGGGTGGTGGCTCTTGCCCCTAACAACGTTTCATTGAGTCTGAAACTCCTTCTTGTGGTTGCTTGTCTTTTTACCCCCAGCTACCAACTTTTCTTTCTGTTTTGCCTTTAATATAAAGTATTTTAGTGGCTGGCCCGGTGGCATAGTGATTGAGTTAACACGCTTCATTTCAGCAGTCCGGTGCTCACAGGGTCGGATCCCCAGCACGGACCTATGCACCGCTCATCAAGCCATGCTTTATCGGCATCCCACATATGAAACAGAGGAAGATTGGCACAGATGTTAGCTCAGGAACAATCTTCTTCAAGCAAAAAGAGGAAGATTGGCAACAGATGTAAGCTCAGCAACAATCTTCCTCACACATGCACCAAAAAGTATTTTAATAAGGCTCCTTTCCACACAAGGCTTCTTGCCACATCCATATCCTCTGCAATCCTTTTATTCCTCTCCTTGTGCTTATCCCAGAGAAACAGTATCTACGAGGCTTGATTGTGAAATGTTTCTTAGAATTAATCAATAACACCTTGAGGTTTTCCAGCGTAATTTGTATATATTTATCTTGGTCTATAGTACACATCTCTCCGGCATGCAATTTTGTGGTTGTTTGGATGTTGGCAGGTTTTAGGGGTGGGAGGAGAGGAAGTTATATTTTTAGCTATAGTGACTCACTCTGTAAATGGTGTACACCGTAGTCTGTCCTCCAGTTGATTTACTGCATATGGAATCAACTCACTCTAAGTACACTCTACAATTTCAGTGGTTTACAAAACCAATAAAAATATAAAATGCCGAAATAAATATTTAAGATTCCTTTTCTGCGTTGCACTAAAGATATGATGAAAATAAATTTAAAAGAAAGTATTTGCACTTGAGGAATTCAGGTAAAAGTCATGAAGCTATAATTAAAAACAGAGTTGTAGGGGCCAAGTAAAATTTGGGGGAGACAATTTTACTGTTCTTCTTATTTTTATCTTATATTCATTTAAACAAAGCCACTCTTGATGGACCATAAAATACACCATATGTTGTCACTCTAAAATAAAGTTCTGTGTTTCAGTCTGGCATGTCTACCATGTGGCTGTATGCCACCACTTTCTGCATCAGAATCCTTCTCAACACACGGCTTCAAGGAAACCACTACTAATCTGTTAGAGTTCCCAAAACAGATGAACCTATTTGCTATCTGACTTTTAGATGCATCCTCAGCCTTATTCCTCCTTCGCAGACCATCTGCTGTAGCTGGGAGAGTTGCTTTTTCTCTTACAAACATGCCCGACCCCTTCATCAAAGACCATCTCACAACCTACCCTCTACATAAGTCCAGTTTTTTCTTTAGTGTTCAAATCCCACTCCCTACAGAAAGCCTTTTCTGGAGACTGTAGCCCAAAGGGAGAGCTCAGTGGTTCCCAAACCTGGCTGCACATCAGAATTTGTGGTGGCACTTGTTTAACATATAGATCCTGGAACCTGCTCTAGACCTGCTAAAGCAGACTCTGGGTCTGAGACCTAGGAAGATGCATTTTATCAGGCGCCCCAGCCCGCTCTGATATAATTGCCTGGTGTTCTCCATTGATGTTTTGGGAACCGCTGGTGTAATAGAAAGAAGCAATAATTTTTGAGTTTGTTGGACCTACCTGCAAATTTTAGCACCTGCACTCACTGGCTGCCCCAGTTACCAGACTTCTCTGGGACTCAGCTCCAACAGACTGCAAAATTACATTGTGTTTCCCAAATAAGTTTTGAGGAGAAGGATGCTTATATAGGTTTAAGAAACCACTCAACCAAGTTGGTACATCAGATCGTGTGAATATAAGCATCTGAAGGTGGCCCAGTGAAACGGAGACTGCTTTCTGAGTGGCTGTGGTAGCCGGGTTCATTCTATGTGGTGGTTACACTGTACTAAGTATCAGCAGCATTTCTCTCTCCTCCCTCTCTTAAAGTGCAACCAGGTTTTCTCTCTTTAATCCAGAACTCTCAGTCGTTTGTGCTTAGAATGGTCTCAAATGGAGAGTGAGTCTCACTTTCCTGTGCATTGAAGTATCCCATCCCACGGTGGGTCAAGACAGGGGACAACTGTGTGCCAGTTTGGGACCTGAGACTCTTTAGATATTTAAGTAGATTTCAGTGTCGTTTAAGTTGGATTTTTCTCTTCTTTATTCAGGAGAAAAGAACATAGAGTCTTAGAACTAGAAGGAACCTCACAAACTATCTCATTCAGCCCTCTGGTTAAGTCTCAGTGACTTCGTGCCAACAAATGCTTGGATCAGAAAATCTCATTAGTTCACCAGGATGAGTTGGGAAACGTACTTGAAATGAGACATGTGTAAACCAAAACTGTAAAACATTTTAAATTGTTTTAAACTCTTGGTTTAACCAACGGTCGCAATTACTCGTAGTAGAATTATATTAAATAGTATAGTTAGAATCCTATTAGACAGGTGGATTCCTTTAGAAGCTACTATATTCAGACACACACCTCCACCCCCTACCCTCTCTCTACAGCTTTTGAAAAGGAAACCTTTGTTCTTCCCCCTAAAAAAATGGTTGATTTGATTATCAGCAGTGAACAACTCTAAAGACTTAGTTAAATGAATTGAAAAGTTATGATTAACCCGTTTGCTAAAACAAAAAGTAAAATGTATCTGTCTCTTATTAAGTACTTGTTATGAGATGGATTCTGGGCCAGTGATTTTTATATACTTTAATTCTATGGATATCTCTTATTAATCTTTATAACCATCCTTGGAGTAGATGCCATTATTTCTATTTTACTAGGAGACCGGAGGTCTGCTCAGAGTCAGAGAACTAGTAAGTGAACTAGGAATCCAATCTAGGTTCAACTTCCAGGGTGTTTAACAGCAATTAATGTCATTAGACCATGATTTAGGCTGAAGTTCCTAAAATTTTGAATTAAATGTTAATTGCAACCATAGACTTTCTCCCTGTGTAACTTTGCACATATGCAAAATTTTGCATATAGTTTCGAAAGATTCAAGAACTCCCTGAAACTCATGCTACCCAATGAGTACGAACCTCTAGATTAGCTTGGCAGTAAAGATTGTTAAATAACTACAAGATAAATAAATAGATTTTTCATGTCCTTCACATATTGATTTTAGCATTTAGATGGGAATAGGAAGGAATAATAGTCTAGTAAATCTGATACGTATATTCCATTGGGTTTATATGTTACAACTGGGAGTTCAAGTTGCTCTTTTTGAGTGGACAGAGATACCATTTTTTTAGACTCCTTTTGGTTTTTTGTTTGGAAATCACAATCTAGGACTCATTTTTGCATATAGAAGTACGAATAGTAATAGAATTGAAAAATACTAGAACCAAGAGGGTCCTTAGAGATCATCTAGTCCAACCTTCTCGTTTACAAATGAGGAAAAAGGGCCCAGAAAGTCTCTGAGGCTTAATCAGAGTCACACAGCCAATTAGAGTCAGGCCCAGGCTTGCAGTCCAGGACTTCAGATTCTTGTTCCAGTGCTTTTCCTACTACATTGAATAAACCATTAGTTCATGGCATGTACATCCAAAGAAACCATAGGTAACCATTTTGCATCTTGAGTCCATTCCTTTCCAAACTACTGAAACGTGTTCTCACTTGATTAAAAATAAAGTAGTAACAAGAGATTTAACACAGACATTCATTTCAGGCCTATAAAAGTTCAGATGGACGCTGGAGTACACATTCAAGAATATTACACAGGAGCCTTGCCAGCACAATGTGATTGGGAATCCTGGCCTTCTGGACAGAACTGTAGTCTAGAGTATCAGAAGCTCAATCCTCTTTACCCAGATCAGTTACTCCTTTGAATCTTTGTTCGTCCACGAGCTGTTATTGGGCACCAAACTGTGCCAGGTCCTGTGCTTGGCCCTAGGAACACAGGGACACATGAGATGTAGTGTCTGTCCCTGTCCTCACAGAGATCTCAGACAGTGGAGGGTTTGGCAGACACAGCGGCCCTACAGCATTTAACATAGTGAGGGAGGCAGTGCACTCAACACCATCCGTGTTCCAAGTAGCATCTTGGAAGCATTCCTCCTCAGAAGAATGGCTTCTTATTTCTTCAAAAGGATTTCTCCTTAGAGGAAAATATTTTAAGTTTGTGTTAGCAGAGTATTGGCCGGTACATATAGTTTTTCCTTCAACAGGAATTCCTCTCCCAGAAGTAGTCATGGATCATAACCAGACTAAGAAATAGAAGCTTGTTTTCTTTCACAAGGCCAATAATTACCAACCTGGCTTTCCGAGGGTGTCTCCAGTTATCTTAAGGGACATTGAAAAAGTCCCAAAATAAAAGTACTTCTCATCCCCCCTTAATTTATAAACCAAGTGCACATAGTGATAAATGCCACTGTATAAAATCAGTGGTATGGCAAAAACAAACTACGAGGAGGAGAGTTCACTGCTTTCAAAAGTGGGTGGATGGGTGGGTTTATTCTAGTACATCAGCAAAAATGTGATGATGTAGCAGCCATGTCATTTTCAAGAAAATGGATGAAAACTACATTTTAATATCTCTCAATCCTAGTCAGTCACTCTCTAAATTAACTAATAATTCAGCATTTCTGTTCTTGTTTTAAAATGGTTCTTTACTAAACCATGAAATGGTAATAGCATTTTCAGATTTTGAATTTTTTAATATTTTAAGTTGCAAACAACTCGTTTAAGCCAGGAGAGAGGAAGCAAGACCATGGGCAAGCACGTTCGTGTGTTTGTGTGTGTGTGTGTGTGTGTGTGTGTGTGTTGATATGTATACAGGAGTTTTTCATCAGGGATTTCTCAGTGCATTATAATGCAAATTGCATTTTTAAACAGGCCAAACTATTGATGGCTTTATTGAATGGAATAATTTATTGCAGAAGTATTTTAGTCAGATGACATTTCATCATCAAATAACAGTAAACACAATAGCCATTTCCCATAAGACGGTTCTCTTGAGCCAAGGGCTTAAAAAAGAAAATAAAACTTGCCTTGTTCCAAACATAGCATTGTACTAAACAGTTGTTTATTCCACTAGAAAAGAAAAGAGTTCTGCCAGCCAGACATGGTGGACCAGAAAAACATGCCGCTGTGTCAGATCATCCCAAGAAATCTCCATTTTTCCCTCCTTTCCTAATAATGTTTGACAAGTGGAGATGAATTTTTAAAATCCAAGTCTCTTTTATGCCATTCATGGGGATAATACTATAAAATCTCTCCTTGGGTACTCAGAGTATTACAACATCAATGACCTGTCAGCAGCTGCATGCAGTTTTCCTTTTTAAGACTGTGTAAAGCTATGGTTAAATTCTAATTTTCTAGAATAGGTTTAAGTATGGCAAGAGCCAAAATTAGGTGCACTTTTCTTGCTAGAAATCAGACCACAAATTGTACATTGTACTTAACAAAGATGATTAAGGCAGTCCAGCCACACACCAGCAGTTCAGGAGACTAATTGGAGCATGCAGATTTGTGTAAAAACATATGTTGGGATTGGGGAAGCTGTTTTTTTTTTAATGCTGTTTAAAAGGTTTTTTTTTGCAAGTTCTTGTAGGTAATTTGTACATTATCTAATTCTCCCCTAAAAGTCTAAGATTAAACTCATGTATGTCAGAGGTCCAGTATTTAGGCATTTTTGTCAAAATGAGAATGCCGTATTGGTACCTTTCTCCCAATTAGTTGGTGGCAACCTTTTTCACTTAGTAAACCTCAAAGTGTTTGGTATTTAAAGTTGTCACCTGGTGAAACCAGAATAACTTGTTTAAAATAAGGCGTAAACTTAGGAGCCAAAGAGAGCTGGAGCCTCTAAGCCCTGATTCATGTGAACCTCTAGTGAACACTTGGGAAATATAAGTTGGAATTTGCTGGAAAGTATGGATTAAAAATAATGCTCACCTAAGGGTTTGAGATAAAGGATGCAAAATACCTGGCAGAGTACCTGGCATTTAGCCAGGGGCTCAGTATAGGGTGGGGGCGGGCGTGGCTGGGGCAGCCCAGTGGAGGAGGATCAGTGGTGGCCATGTGGGGTGGTGGTGAACTTGGACATCTAGGCAGTTAAGTCAGTTATTTCAGGGGGAAAAATCAGTCTAGCAAGCAGGACTTGTTTAAAGGAGTTGTGAAGAGCTTCACACTGAAAATTCTTGCCATAGTCCCAGAATGTAATTTGGACAGTATTTAAGTAAAAAAGGTGCAACAATCACTGGTCTTTGTGCCCTTACTTGCTTAAAAATATGTCTGCCCAAAATTTTCCTGTAGCCGTTATTGCATTTGCTTTGCAGCAGTGAAGAATAATCTCTCATTCTGTGGCTAAATTCTCCTATCTTCCATGAAGATTTTCTGTGGTTGGAATTTAGTTGGATCTCATCTTAAATAATGCTTATCTGTTGCGTTATCCAATCTCAGATCTTTCCCTTTGGCTCTATTTGGTAAGTAAATCCCCCCCCCCCCTTTCTGTCTCAATTTATTTATGTGCTTGTTATCTCTCCTCCCCTCTGCTATTTTTTCCTCCAGTCCCATAAACATAATCGATGCACCATGGGGACTCTTGTAGAAATAGGCTGGAGTTCCCATAGGCACCATTTTTGAGACAATTCCCCTGCTGGTTTTGTAGTACTGATGTGTGTGACTTTTCCCCACCCAAGTAAAACAGTTGAGTACCGTTAACTTAAGTGATGCCTTGTTTTGGCCATGAGGAGACAGGTTATCTTTCTGAGTGATCTATGAGGTTGATTTCAGATGTCAGGGTGCTCCCCCATATGGTTTGGTTTGCTTACACAAATTCACCAAAAAGGGCCTCTATGGTTCTCACTTTTGTCTATTTCTGAGAATGGGGTGAATGATTACCATTTACATGGAGAAAGTTCCATGCCTTTGAACCAGCTAAGGGAAAATATCCACAAGTTAATCACAGAACAGCTAAGACTGTTCTCATATACTTAGGTTCCCATCCAACAAAATTATGAATGTTGTAATTTGCCAAAGAGGCACTGAGCAGTGATGACCACTAATTTAAATAATCTTTCTGATGTTCTTCTGGACCCTGCTATTAACTAAAGAGAAGAGTTGGGTGGGCCACATACTTGGACCCACTGGGCTTCCATTGTTTATCTGAAAAAATGTCAGATGATCATTGACGTTCTGAGAGTGTGTGATTTACCCAGTGAGTTGAATAGCCATGTATTGAAGGGGAAAAATAGCCTAGGACATCTATGAGGCAGGTGGGTACAAAGGGCCATACAGATACAAGTGACACGTTCACATATATAGTTTAGTCCAAAGAAGAGCCACTGATCATAGCCTGAGCTAGTGATTGGCCTTGAGACTTGTCCATTCATTGCAACTTGAAAACTGGCTCTCCAGTGACTTGTGGAGAAACTGTTCCCCAACTTTGTGCAGATAACTAATTGGAAGTTGAGTATCTCTCAGGAGCTCAAATAATTTTTACAGAAAGAATTGGTAGTTATACCATAATTCTTGAACCTGAGATTTATCGTAACTGAGAAACTGCTTGCCCACAGTTTAATTTAACCCTCTATTTGTTATAACTTGTTAGTTTGACACACTGTATACCATTTAAACAGCTAAACCCACATTACTCATGATGGTTGCACATATACCTGGGAAAGACTTTTCAGAATATTGGCCAATATTTTAATAATTCTACCTAAAACCTCATTAAATTGAGGTCAACAAGTAACACCAAACATGGAGATAGATAACCTGTTTTGATATAATACAAAGCTCATTAGTCCTGACTTCCCATAGATTCCAGAGTTAAATGCTGACAGTGTTCACAAAGTAAGAGAAAATTAAAGTGAAACAAATAAGGAATATTTCTTAGTAAGCATGCATGTCCTTAATATAAAGTTGCCTTCACTTTTTAATTAGAGTTCAAGGCAACAAAGCTGAAAATACATATTATTAAAGTAACTTTTTCTTCCTTTAGATAAAAATCTAAGTTCTCAAAACTATCAATTTACAATATCGTTGCCGTAGTGAATGACTGGTACAAACTGGGTTATGTTCTTCGTCTCCTCCTAACTCTGCTTAATAAGAAAGCTACTGATCTTTTTTTTAATTAAAAAAATTGTAATGTATCTGAAATCATGCTAGATCTATAGATTTCAAAGTTGTAGTCATTTGTCCACTGTGTGTATAATGTATAATGTCCATCCCCCAGACATATCATCTCATGGCAACAGCCTCTCATTTTTAATTCTCTCAATATTATCATCTTTTTGTCTTGTGTCCTTCTGATTGGGTCTCTGGACACACCTCCCAGAAGGGCAATTGTTTTATGATAAACGAGATCATATTAGACCCCAGTATATAAGCCACCATATTCCAAGTACTGCCCATCTACCTCTAGCCTGCTCTCATTCTCCTTCCGCTCGCTCTCCCTCAAGCTCTGTTCTTTTCTTCGCCACCAAACATCTTCAGAGTCATCTGCACTTAGGGGCTCTACTCCCCACGTCTCTGCAGTCTATCGACTGTAACTGCCATGTAGCACCTCCTTGTTAGACCAGTAGTGACACCTGTCCTTCTCTTGTCTGGCCGCTCTCCTCTCTTTGACACTGTTAATCCCAGCCCTTGACTTTGCGATCCCACTCCTTCTACCCCATTGACGCCTCTCAGGCTGCGCAAACTTTCTTGCCGGTTCCTCTCCCTCAGCTGCCCCTGAGAGTCTCTGCCCCAAGTTTCCATCCTCAGTCCCCTCTCTCTTGACTCCCCAACCCAATCTCGTCCACACGCCTGTCTTCAACATCATTCCAAATCTGTATCTCCTTGCCCTTTAACCCCTTTAAAATCTGTAATCATTTGAATATAACTTAAAAAGTTATTCAGTCTTTTGTTATTTGAATATTCTCTCATTGTATCCAGAATTATCTTAAAATTATAATGAATATACTTAACTCCCAAAAATCTGTTGGGTTAATAATATTAAAACGTTTGATATATTCTCATCATAGCAGTATTGTGATCATACACATTTATACGTTTTATTAATTCTGAAACCATCAGATTTTAATTGTACTATTGATATAGTCACTCTGTCACTTAAGGACTGATTTTTGTTTGGAAAATGTTACAGGTCCTTTTGTTTTAATTTCAGTCCCAATGTATAGCTATAGGCATCGTAGCAAAACACTGAAATCAGGTAACATGTATAATGTATTTAATATCTCTCTAAATAAATTAGGAGAGTGTGATTATATTCATACTTTTTGATAGAAATTTTGCAACTTGCAAGTGTAAAATTGCACTAAGACCAATATGCTTTTACTTACCTGAAAAGGTAAAATGTTGCCCCACATTTAAAGAGAAATATAATAATAATTATATTTTAAAAAATAAATGAGTAGTTTGAACTCAGGCATGATTTTTTAAAAATTTTTAAAACTCTAATTAGTATATCCTGACAGATGAAAATTAATGTTACCTTTGGAGGTTTTAGGATACCTGACAAAAATCCCATTTTGTAGAATTTAAAGGTTTCTGTGTGGATACAAAGTGAGAAATAGTTTGTCAGAGGTGATGGCATCAAAATGTAAAATATCTTAATGTTTCAAAACAAAATTGTTACTTAAATGTATTTTAATAATGCTTAGCAATTACATCAAATTTGTAGCATTTAAATACTCTCTGAATAAGAATATTGAATCGTTTGATCTCCCCACATGAGATAAGATGCAAAATACAAGGACTTACTTTTTATTCGAACTCAACTGGAAGAGTAATAAATGGAAGAGAGATTGTAGGGTAAAATGGTGCAACAGAACTTTCCAGGGTTCCTCTGTCACCCTGGATGAGAAGTCAGCAGACCCCAATCCTAACTTCAGTGTCTTGCCCAGTAGTCTCTGGGGACTCACTTAGTGTCCCTAAATACTTCATCCTCCTAAATAACATACCAGCATTTTCTAGAAAGTATAGAACACCGTACAAATGTAAATCGGTGCTATTTTCTCGTAGCTCGAATGAAAGTGCCTTTACAGCTTAGTTGTTTGGTCCTTGAATCCAGATCTCTCCTCCTTTCAGCCTTATCTAGTTTAGCAAAATAATCTGCTTTTCCCCTTGTTTCCCAAAATATTAGGAAAGCAGAGGCTGCAGAAGTCCAGCATCCTCTAGACTCACTGTCTCTGGCACCTCAATTCCCTGGAGAATTACTGTCATTTGACTTGGGGTAATTTATGTGCAGTTGCCCAAAGAAACCCCCCAAACACAAGTTGAGGGGTTCCAAAATTGCAAACCGTTTTCTTGAGCTAATTATGTTCAATCCTTTCAATTAAATAAATATAGAAACATTTTAAGAAAATAAAGTTTAATCAAATTATGGTGAGCGCTTTTAAAAAAAGAAAATAGGCATTGAGGAAATATATACCCTAAATCTTCTGTGACGTTTTTTGTTTTTCATGGTATGTATTTTTTTTTAAAAAGTTTTAAGTGGTGAGTCTAAACAAATGAAGGCACAAAATGAGACTTTTTACTGTTACAGTATTACAAATATTTTATATTTGCTGAAGGGATGACATTAACCCTAACAAATTAAGGGAGAGTCAGTAAGAGAAACAAGCCCCTTATTTTAACCATCTCTCAACTAAGACTAAGGCCGACTATCACACTACGAGTTTAAAAGGCTTCCTCTTTTTGTTTTCTCTTTCTTCTCCCCAAAGCCCCCTGGTACATAGTTGTATATTCTAGTTGTGAGTGCCTCTGGTTGTGTAAAAGGCTTCCTCTTAAAGTTATGCCCCACACTTAATATCCTTCTTCCTCGCGAAAGTTATTATTTCTGTCTTCGTCTGAAATGTCTGATCTCATGCTGGAGAGCTGGAGAGCAGCCTCTGACCATCTTGAAGGCATTATAGTTAAGAGTCATCAAAACTTGACGCAGAGACTCTTAGTTCTACCAAAGACATCCAGTCTAGAACCAGTGCATAATCTTGGGTGAGATAAAAGAATTCTTCTTTCAAATGGTGACTGTCATTTGTTTCTGTAAAACCATTGCTTGGTCCATAAATAAGCCTAAGGGGCATTATAAATGTGTCAGGGGCTCCGGGTGATTGATCTGTTGGATATATCATGGAAATAGACAAAAGCCACAAGGGTTGCTTCCCTCTGGAAATCGTGGTGGCAGATTGCCATATGTGTCCCCGTGAGGAGCCTAGCTGATCTAATTGTGAGCGTAACAACTTTAGAGACTAGACTTTAGTCTCTTAAGATCATCAGTGTCTTTCCATGAAGTCTAAATAAAATAGCACCTTGCTCCTCGGCCTCAAGGACAGACTTTGGCAGGATATCAGGACTGTTGCCAGCAAGCTTTCCCAGCCCTAAGTTCTAAATACATCTCTCCCAGAGTTGCACCATTCAGAAGTATGGCTAAAAGTGGATTTGTGTTAACCTAAAAAGGTAAGGGAGGCGTGCCAGTGCTGTCACATTGCGTGCCACAAAGGTTGAAATAACAAATTTAAACTGAGAAGGAAAAGTCCCATGCCCGTTTTCCTGTAAAGATATTCTAGCAAACTCCCTGAGAGAAAAAACAGAAAGTGTGAGAAGCAGTAACTTTAACTTCCCTCTGACTGTGCCATTCAACACGAGTGGCTCTCCTGCTTGGGGCTGTAGGAAAGCTCGTCAGATAAACAAAGGAAAATTATAAAGTAAAGCAAATAATAGCACTGTTTTTCAAACTATTCAGTGTGCTGTTAGGTTCAAGATCTAGACCAGACCTAAGCGAAATAGCTGTGCAAGGATACTCTGCATAACTTTTCTACCTGTCACTCATTTGTTCACCAAATATTTATTCAGTATCTGCTATGTGCTATGCACCGCTAAATGTCAGGTAATGATACAGTGGAGAAGATACTTGTCTTCATGGAACATGCTGTCCAGTGGAAGAGATAAACATTAAAAAAATATAAATATGTAATTGTAACACCTTTTAAACTTGAAGTTTGGCAATAAGAGTCCAGTTCATTTTGCCATTTTGCTTATGAATCCTTTAAAATCATAAATCAACATTAATTCCATAGATCCAAATAGGTTTTATAATAGCATATATCTGGAGAGTCATAAATATCTCTTTAAAAATAAATAGCAAACCGGGGCTGGCCCCGTGGCCGAGTGGCTGGGTTCCTGTGCTCCGCTGCAGGCGGCCCAGTGTTTCGTTGGTTCGAGTCCTGGGCGCGGACATGGCACTGCTCATCGGGCCACGCTGGGGCAGCGTCCCGCGTGCCGCAACTGGAGGGACCCACAGCAAAGAATATACAGCTATGTGCCAGGGGGCTTTGGGGAGAAAGGGGAAAAAATAAAATCTTTAAAAAAATAAAAATAATAATAATTTAAAAATAAATAAATAAATAAATAAATAGCAAACCTAGTTATCATTTACACAAGGCATTGGACCTAGTATTAGGAATTTTCATTATTTAATATCTAGTGTCGAATGAGAGTTTGGACTCAACCAGTTGCCATAACTAGTTGGTCATATTTTTCTTCCCTTTTCCTTCAACAAGTGTTTCCTTAAATAGCGATAATGGATCTATGTTTGCAATGGCCCTTTTTATAATGGAGTGGGGTGGGGTTTCTCTGTCTTCAGCATTAAATTTTACTGGTCTGACAAGGACTTCAGCTACGTGAACAACTGCACAGAAAGTGAGGTCTTTTGCAAGCAAGAGGCACTTACAGATTACTTCACATATCATCTTGCATTGGCCTTAGCATGGCCTGTTAGTTCAAGCCCTAAAAATAAACACCTATTAATCAGCTAATGGCAACACGGGCGGACCAGCTCTCTGACTGCGGGGACCTCAGTCTAACCTCATTCAATAGCTTGTCTTATGTCACCCAGGATGAGGCAGGCTGCAGCCAGGAATGCCTCTAAAAGAAGACAGTCAGTCACAAGCTTAACTAAATGTTTAAAGTAACCTCCGTAACTCCTCTCCACACTGACAGATTGCTTTCAACTCCATGCAATCAAACCACAGCAGCAGCCCCACTGGCCTTCGTGGGGCCACCTTAGAGCCACAGAGTTTGTAAAGTAAAACTACAGGTTCGGGGTAGCTCTCCCTTGTCTTGCTTTTAATCAAAAAACAACCAGAAGGGAACTCACTCCTGGAAGTCCTTATCTTCATAAAATTTCACTAATGACTCCTGTTAAGTTAAATAAGGTTGCTGTGTAACTCACTAAGGAAACTGTCAGCCGGTCACCGTGTGCCCGCGGACTTCTCAAAGAATACAAGCTGGAGGAACCCCGTGGAGCTGTGCTGTGACTGTTTATATACATGTACTCTGTCCCACCTACTCCGGAAAGTTGAGCCCTCAGTATAGTTTTCAGAGTTTTTTGAATGGCAATCTTTTTTCTGGATGGAGTGGAAATGGGGGCGGGGGGGCGGTTAGATTTGTTTTAATGTATACTTTTCTTTAATGTGTTTACCCCCAAATAAGTGAGCTGTAGTAGATACTTTGGCCCTGCACAAAGTAAATATTTAGCTCACAGATTCCACACAGAAACAAACCCCGGGGTGTTTGGGTTTCAAGAAAGAAGATAGCCCCGGGGCGAAGGGCAGGCGTGCGCTCCGCCTGGGATTGGCAGGATGGGCTCCACTTGTGCACCACCCCAGCCCTCAGAGCGCCATAGTCTGCTAAACTGGGAGTGCCCTCCGCCCTCAGCAGCATCTCTGCCCCCTGTTTTTCCAGCTGTATCTTCTGCCGTGCCCACAGTCTTTCTTTACTCTGACCTTTTCTGCACTGCCCCAAAAGTCCCCATGCTTTTTCTCACCACTCTGTCTGGGTGTGCCTCTCCCTCCACCCGAAGCATCTTCTCTCTCTTACCCAGCAGTGAACCTGACTTCAGACTCACTCTGAAGGTCACCTCAGTCTGCTCAGGGCCTTCCCTGACCTCCTCTGGGCTCCCGCAGGGCCTTCTGCGCAGTTCTCTTCCAGTGTTTGTCTCCTCCTGTACACTGCCTCTTCACCTGGTGTCTCTTTTACTGCTAAGAGCCGCTGGAAGACAGGGACTGTGTTCGCGGTGTCCCTGCATCCCCAGAGCATGGCATCCTTTTCGGGAAGGCAGAAGGTGGTGTTCTCCCTGTTCTGCAGTTAGGAAAAAAAGGAGAGGGAGCTTTGCAGGTAGATAAGAGCCCACCTTTAGAGGAAGGCGGTGGGGCTGGGTTCGTGCAGGTGCTGTCATTTGCTCCTGTGTGATCTTAACAAGTCACTTGACCTCTGAGAGCCTCAGTTTCCTCATGTTTCAAGTCAAAGGAATGCATTTTTTTGAGAGTCAGATATATTACTGTACAATTGGTGAAAGTATTTTAGGAACACTGAAGCATTCTGCCATCATCAGCTGAAGAATAGAACCAGAGTTTACTAAAGCGTGTCCTGTCCTTTGAATCCAGCCCTGCCGTTTTCCACACTCACACGTGATCCTTCAGCTATTACTTAAAAACAAATTTCTCTGTCCTGAGTCTCATATTTCTTTTCTGCAGTTGTCTGATAAAGCATCTTCATTAACCACAAGAAAACAAAGGGTGAGGCCAGCTTTAGAAATGGGTGCTGGCTGCTGGGCTTCCTAAAGACCCATCGTGTGTATGACCCTCCATCTGCCTTAAAGGCCAGCCTCAATGTCCCAGAAGTTTCCTCTGTTCTTTTTCTTGGGGCAATCTCAAACAGCAACCATCTTTTGTCTCCTAAGTCAGAAATTTCCTTTGTCTTCTTTCCAGAGTCTTTAAATATTAGTTAAAAATGCTCAAGGTTGTTCCTTTTATGTTCTCTCTCTTTTCTTAAATATTAAAACCATTTATTACGAAGATGAACTATTACACTTGGTGAGACTTTTCCCGATGCTCTTGGTCTAACGGGAAATGTGTTTAGGATGGTATACCATGAAATCCCAAGACCTGCCCTGAAATTTGTGTGTGCAGCTCTTCTTTGTCGTGTTACCTGAGGGCTAAATGTGGGAACAGGCACAGTCGTGTTGTGTCATTAAGAACCAGAGCCTACATTTAAAGAAAATTTAAATCTTTGACATCACCAGGCACTTCCGTCAAGTCTCATTGAAGGAGAGTTTCTCCTGGCCCCATGAAGCTGATCAGCTTTTCTTTTTAAAGGCAAGAATGATTGTGGGAAATGACTTTCCTGATTTCTGGCAGAAAGAAGCATCTAATCTAGTTATAAAAGTAGGAAATGTTTCTTGGGGTTTTTTCCCCCTGAGGAAGATTCTCCCTGAGCTAACATCTGTTGCCCATCTTCCTCTTTTTGTAAGTGAGCTGCTGCCACAGCATGGCCACTGACAGACGAGTTTGTGTAGGTCTGCACCCGGGAACCAAACACAGGGCCGCCAAAACGGAGCGTGCTGAACTTAACCACTAGGCCCCTGGGGCTGGCCCTGTAGGAAATGTTTTGACTCTGGTTTACTCACACTTCCTACCCCTCAGTTCTTCATCTTAAGTTTTCTCCATGGTTAAGTTGGTGAAGTACTTCCCAGTACTGCCTTAATTAGTACTTGACTGACCCAGTCGTCTTCTTCCCAGTGGATTTATTTCCAGACCTAGAGCTACCCATTGATGGGTTGGGGATAGGGGAGGAAGGATGGGGAAGCTTTCTTTATTCCATTCCACTCTTGGGCAGAACTTTATAGTGGGGCAACAATGCATATAAACAAATTAAAGTGTTATGAAGCTTATTTATTCTCAAATCCACCTGGAACTCCAGGATACAAGTGCTATTATACCTGCTTTGTAGGTGGAGAACTAAGACACAGAAAGTTAACAATGGAAGGTGCCTTAAAGGTGATGTCTTCCCACCTCCACATTTTATAGAGGAGGAAGGACTCGTCCAGCATGAAAGAGGGCTTAAGTAAAGCATTTCTATTGAAACTAGACATGCAGGAGCCTTGCTTGAGATTGGGATGGGGAGGGGTTTGGGAGTGATGTTTTAAGGGTTTGAAAAAGTGTGTGGGGAAATCCAAAGAATGTGTTGCAGTATAGCGTAGCTGTTCAGAGAGGGATCTCTGCATGTGAAGGATGTGGATTCACATCTCAGCCACATTTGAGCTTTTTCTTCTTGCGTGAGTAAGTTACTTCACCTCTCCACATCTTAATCTCATTTGTTTTTTGTTTTTGTTTTTTTTTGCTGAGGAAGATTAGTCCTGAGCTAACATCTGTGCCAGTCTTCCTCGATGTTATATGGGGATCGCCACCACAGTGTGGCTAATGAGTGGTGTAGGTCCACGCCTAGGATCCAAACCCGCAAACCTGGGCCACCAAAGCAGAATGCACCAAGCTTAACCACTACACCACAGGGCTGGCCCCTCAGTCTTCTCATTTGTAAGATGGAACTAGTGAATTCAGTACAGGTATAAAGTGAAATAATGTATATGAAGTGTTTAGCACAGTGCTGCGCACATGGTAAGCATTCAGTGTGTTAATTCTATTCATCGTCTTCATTATGATCAGCTTAGCACAACTTTATAATAGTTTTCTGAAGATTAAAATACAGGTACTAATATTAGCTACTCATAGGACTTTTGTTTTAAGTGAGATAATCATGTAAAGAGCTTAGAAGAGTAGCTGACACATAATGATTGTTCACTAAATGCTAGCTGCTGTTATGGTTATGGTTATTATTATAAGTATGATTTTGTGGTATTATTTTAGTATTCTTTGAAGCTAGGTGATTAGAGTCTGAAATGGCTTAACTGCAGGAGCATTACACTTACTAGAATGCCTTACTCTAGTTGTGTTTAGTAGGGGATCAAACAGAAGAATTGGAAAGCCCAGAATGGAAGAGCAACTCAAAATCTGAAGAATGACAGATAAGATATTTTCTGCCATGAGGATCTGCACCACAACCCAAATCTAGCCCAGGATGACCTGCCAGCCTTGTCTAGCATTAAGGGCTGTTTCCAAGGGACCACCAGTTGCGCTCCCCTCCCATACATCTGTCTGCTCGTGCCTCTCCGGCCCTGTCTGTCCACCTCACTGCCCTGTTTGTGACTATCCTCTGGAGTGGGCCCAGTGTTGTGGCTTTTCACTCCTGCAACAGTTTCGCCATCATTTGAAAACTTTGCTGGCTCAGAGCTTTGTTGTACAGATCCAGCATTAACCAAGTAACACCTTTAAAAATAAAATCAGGTGGGATCTTTGTGGGCTTAAATTTCAGGTTTTGTAACCATACAGTTGACCTTCAAAGTTCAGCTTAACAATAAAGTGAGAATATTTGTATTCTTCGTTCCTGAGCTCAATTTTCTGTTTCTGTTTTGCTCTTTTGTTGTGCATGCCTCTTTAGGGGAAAAGGCAAGTTATAAATAAATTAAAAGCCTCACACCAACATATAGAAGCCATGAGACTCTGATTTTCTTAAAGGAGCACTGTTGTAAATGGCATCAAGATCATTTTGTAGAGTTTATTTGTTACTGAAAGGTAAAGCAATGAGGAAGACAGGCTCCTGCCGAACCTGGGAATGGTCCAGGCACGGTGCGGATGGCATTTGTGGTTCAACGAGTGCAAATCCATGTGTCATAGGCAAATACAGTTCACTTTAATAGTTTGATATCTCTTCACTCATCTTAAACACCTTAAGCTATTTGGCAAGGGAGGAAGAAATCAAGCAGATGAACCTGCTGAGATATGGCCAGGAGCAGTATTACTTCATTTTGATTGATGTTTTTACAACCTTATCTTCTAGATAAAAGCTACTGTAAACAAAAGCCTACCTCAACTGATTGTATTTAAAGGAAGCAAGAGCCACCTGTGTGCTCCCAAGTGCTTCGTTTTTCACAGCCGCCACCTCAACCTCCAGTAGTGTCCCTTCCAGGGACTAGTGCTCCTGTTTCCCACCAGGCTTTAAGCCACAGAGTCATCCTCCCCATGACAGCCTGGAAAGCACAGATTCCTAATAGCAAATCGTCTGGGCCTAGCTCTTCAGACTGTGCGACTTGGGCGTATCTTTAAGGCTCGTTTTCTCACCTTTCAAAATGACTTTCCTTCCCTATCTGGTGAGGAGTTATTAGCAACGGATTTTTATCCAGATGTGTGATCGTGCTCCTAGCTTCTCCTGAGGCAGGACTCTGTAGGGTATTCATTCATGCATTCATATATCCGCTCAGCCAAGATTTATTGGCTGACTCCTGTGTGCCTCTGAGATATAAGCTGCTCTCATGGAGCTTACATTCTAGAAGTGTTTGTTTGATAGCTGCAAGGCCAGATTATCTATATTTTCTTTTTTTTCTAAGAACCATATTTTTTTATTGTTTTCCCTCACCTGACCATTTTTTCCAACAACCTAGACGTTTCTAACTTCTAATTTTTCTTTTTTTTTGAGGAAGATTAGCCCTGAGCTAACATGTGCTGCCAATCCTCCTCTTTTTGCTGAGGAAGACTGGCCCTGAGCTAACATCCGTGCCCATCTTCCTCTACTTTATATGTGGGATGCCTGCCACAGCATGGCTTGACAAACAGTGCACAGGTTCGCATCCGGAATCCAAACCAGCGAACCCTGAGCCGCCGAAGCGGACTTAACCGCTGCGCCATCAGGCCAGCCCCTCTAACTTCTAAAATTCTTCTCTCCTTTCCAGCATTTGCCTTCATGGATCTGTAAAACTGAGAGTGTTTCTTTTGAGGACTGTGTGGGTTAGCCAAAGAGATTTTCCTTATCATGAAATATTTATTGTAAGAGAAAATTTTAACTACCCATTTAGAGCAAGTTGAGATCTGACATACCTGAAGCATTGTGTCACATTTGGTTAATGATAGATTTATAGGGTAAACATGTATCAGCCTTAATCCTTTAGTTATTTGACTTTGCCAAGGATAAAATTTCTGATGATTTTTTATTTTAAGCAGACTTTTATATATCCAGAACCCATAAATCTCTTTGTGCCTTGAGATAAATGTCTGACTGAACTCTGGGTTACCCTGTGATCTTTTGAGAACTCAGCCAAGGAAAAGAGACCCCATTCCCCCTCTACCTAATAATAGAAGGCTACATGAAAAAATCTATTTGGGGTAAGCAATATTATATAAGAAAACCTTTTCTATTCTGTAACACATTTCTGATTTCTAGTATTCAGAAAGTTGGAAATGAAAAGTTCAGAAATAACCTCAAAATTTATCAGAGCGAGTGTCTGGTAGACTAACCGGTGAATACGAAAATGGGCCATCATCCCGTCAGCCCGGGCTTTGCCACCACGATGATCACTATCCATTATGGTTGTCATATCAATTATAAATTCTCTGGCATCAAGCACTAAATCAGCTGAAATGATGGGTTTGCCTTTGGCATGTTTCCCTGGGGAAATAACTGAGAAAACGTGTAATAATTCACACGACCAGTTTTGTAAACTACCCCAACTTTTGGAAGAGAGCTGGGGTATAAATTCCGGGTAGATAGATATGATTTGCACCCAAGGTCCCCCTGAAGTGTTCTCTCACTCTTAGTACTTAAATGTTTTCAACGTAAACATGACCTTGGTACTTTGTGACTTTTAGGGTTTTGGTTTCTTTCACTGCACTTAGTATTTCTCTCTCCTTTCCATTTGAATATGTGTACTGCCCACTCCATACATCCTCATTTAAAACAGAAAGTCAGGCTATCATACTTGAGCTCATCCTCCAGTTTCACAAGGATATCATCTCATTGTGCTTCTGATCCCATCGTCCCTCTCCATCTCTCGGGACCCCTACTGCCACTCTTCAGTCTCCCCATCAACAAATGAATGTATAATGAAGAAAATTAAAAAGGCCATTATATGAATAAATGTAACTTAGCTGAGAACTCACCTTTCCTAGGAAGACTTCTAGAATACCATATCATTACTCTAATTGTTCTACTGTGGACCTCTTGGCATTTTTTATATTCAATTGATAACTTCTATTTTACACTTAAAATATGAATTAAAATTTGAGTTGTAAGCAAGTTAAGGGTGGGGGGGGGCCTTTCTTTTGTGACTTGTGCTCTACACAGGATGGATATGCAGGCTTGTATATAGATTCTTAATAATGTGGCAGGGCTGACCCACTGCCAGGAGTAAGCGTTTTTCCAGGAAAACAGATATTAAAGACAACAGATTAAAGACGAAATAGCTCTGCCTTTGTTTTCTGTTCCAGCTATCTCACTTTTTCTCTTCTGAGAAGATATTTATAATAGGCTGGAAAGACTGTAAGTATAGCATCTAAGTATATTCAACATGGGACAAAGCGAGGTGGAAATTAAGCACTTTTCCAGGCAATTTGATGTAGACATGAAAATGCCGAGTTATGTAAACACCAAGGAGAATTTCAGGTGGTTGTGGTTGTGTATTTATATACGTTTTAAATTTTCTTCAAAATAATGTATTTTCTGTTTATTTTCTACATGGCATAAAGGCCTGAAGTGAATCAGTATTTATAATATATTTTTTCTTTTTTCTTTTCTCTTTTCAAAATTATAGACAGTGAGTTCATGTTACAAAGAGATAGAGTTGCATTTTTAATAACCAAGATACATGAACTGAATGAGAATATTCGTAACTAGGGTTCTCTTTCTTTAGTCATTTCAATTTGCAAACACAAACCTGCCAACCAAAAAAAGTAAATGAAACAAACAAGTTATATTTTTATTTCATCTCTAGATACTACAAAAGAAGACTATTTGCATTGTGTATGAAATTGACCGTAGTGCCAGAACCTTATGATGCCATATTACATGATCACTAATCTATTATTATTGTACACATATTTACACACAGGCATAAATACACACATACTTCACATATAAACATGTGTGAGCATATTTTACTTGGACTGAAAAGTTATTTACAACTCTGTCTGGAGATACATACAAGAGTGATTAACAAGTGCATAACCAATCTACTACATGCAGATTAAAACTAAACAAACAGTGTAAGAGTTTATTTTAAAACAATTACAAGATGTTTTATATTTCTCCTTCGTCCTGAACTGTATGTTTGAGAATGCATTCTTCATAAAAACCACATGCAAGTCTTTTTGATGGTGAAACAATTGACTTCCAACAGCCACATGTCTACACACATCCTCAGAAGATATCCCAGACCCCACACAGCAACTCGAAATGGGAAAAAAAGGAAATCATATATGATTCTCTGCTATTCTTTTTTTGGAGAAGTTTTCTATTTACATATGAATTGAAATAAAAGATTTGGGTTGGGAACAAAGATTTGAATCAATACAACTAGGTTTTGTTTTGACTCTGATGAAGACCCTCATGAACAAGAAACTTGACTAAAATCATCAAATCACTCCACAGTCCTCTTGTCATTCTTCAGTTGAAAATTGTTTGTTTTATTGACTTGATCCAGATTTATACTGTAGGACTCTAGTGCCTTGAGAATCCTTTGTTATGTAATCATGGTAATTCAGCTCATTGAGAAGAGCGGTATTAGATCAGTTTCATGAGTTTTCCCTTATTTTATGTCGAGAGGCAAATTGTGTAATAGAATATGAACCCCGCCGCCATCCATATATATTACCAAAAGAGATGTAAAAGCATACTGAATTTTTTTAAATATGTAGTAGTTTTCTCATAGAGACGAAAATATAGATAAGCCAAGTTAATGCCACAAACATAAGATACATCTCTATACTAAAGGTATTTTAGGAGCAAAAATAGGCCTTTGGGGTTCACTGTCTCAACCCTGTTTAGCAAATCTGAACCTTCTTTTTTGGGAAAACAAATCTCCACCTGACACGCTCACTTAGGCCCGCTGCTTCCCTCAGTTTTCCTCGTAACCTCTTCCAGCTGTTCATTTCCATTTATATGAACAGGCTGTGGCAGCGTTCTGGATTTACTCCTCTTTGCTCGTGTTTAGATTCTGCCCCATAACTTCTGAATCCCCTCACCGTGGGAAGCGCTTCTCTCCTCAGAACTTGATGCGGGACTCTGTAATTCTCATTCCCCAGCTTACCTCCACCTGCTTGTCAAGTGCTTTAAATACGCCCCTCACATGTAATCATATTAATTTCTTTTACCCGAATTATAAGTTGCTTTTCCATATACTTCCTAAATGTGGTGACACTTAAGTCAAAATAAGTAGCTAGACAAAAAACTTTTTAGCGTGAAACTATTGACTTCATACTGGAAGAATGATTCCTTGTAGCCAGGTGAATCCCAACTCATCTGCTGGGTTTTTGATTTGTCACCTGCCCTCCAGGCCCCTGCTCGTCTCTGTTTTTCAGGTGTTGTCAATATTTTTCAAAGTTGAATCACTGTTAGAAATTGCTGCGTAAATACAAGGCATAATGAGAGACAGTACAGTGCCGTAGTTACAAGCACAAGCCGTAGAGGCCAGACTGCTTAGGTTCAAAGCCTGACCCCTTTTGTGCCTCAGTGTTTTCATCTGTAAAATAGGGATCATAGTACCCCCCATCATTAGTGTACTTGTGAATATCAAGTTAGTCTGTACATATACAAGTGCTTGAAACACTGTCTGCCATACAAGAAGTGTGCAGTAAATGTTAGTCACCTCTTTGTTCTTGGTGATTGGAATGATTTTATATGTATTTAGACAGCTTCATAGACATATGTCTGCTCAAGGGTCCTCTGAAATCTGTGAGGACGTAGAAGCTAAATGGGCTTCAGAAAACCAACCATGGAGTTGGTTATTGGGACTGGCTTAGCAAAATGATATCTATCAGTGTGACTGGAAATCTGTGAATTCCCGCACCCGCCTTTCATTTCAGCATCCCCTGAAGAAGGTGCCTCAAGGAGAAGTCTAACAATAGAAGGTTAATTTCTTTTCTCCAGAAGTAAAAATGTCGTCCAAGTAATTTCTGCATTATAGGATAGTGTGGAGGCATAGCAAGGAAGGGGTGGTATTTTTCTTATAGTTTAGAAAGAATAAGCAAGTCTTTCCTGAATTTGGGGGCCCAAATTTTCTGACCCAACCTCTGAGTTTCTGAGAGAGTTATAGAAAGCCTTAGGCTGAAAAACATGATTTATCACTTAGCCCATTTCTGTCCAACATTCATAATCTGACAACCTCAGGGACTATCTGAGGATAGCGAAACTTTTCTGGAAAACTAAGAATTTGCTTGCTGAAGTACCATTTTTAAAACATTCTTGGTGACAATTTCTTAAAAATATCTTACAGATTGCACTGCCTTTTTTAACTGAACAAAATGTAACCAGCGTCTCTTTTTCCTGGACCGTCCTCAGCACCTGTTGAAGTTGACAAAGCCCGTTTGCCCCAACTCCACACAGCCTTGGATTACCACAGTTGGGGTTTTTTAAATGTCTCTTCCATGGTTGTCAGCAGTCACTCACCTCGACTGGCAGTGTTCTCACCCCCTATCTCCACCTCCTTCACATTTGTAGCTTCAGAAGCCCAATAACCAAGTTTAACACCAAAACCACAGAACTAGAGAAAATATGCAGAATTCTGCATTTTTATATATGATTTCTGTACCTCTTTGGGTAACCCCAGCATCCTAACTATACAGTAGGGAGGGGCGTTGGTCTATAGTCTAAGTTAGGAGCCAAGAAGCTCTGCTAGTGTGAAAGCACAGTCGCTTCATATCTGAGATTTGCTTTGATGAAGAGTTGCTACCTATTGATAATCTCGTTCAGTAACCGCTTCTGCTATTAATTATGGGTGCAGGTGTAACCGGAAAAGGTCTATCTATAGCCAACAGGAAGAATAGTATTTGATTACACATGTCTGTAGTGAGTATATATATTTCATTTATAACATATATAGTAGTTATCTATTGCTAGATAACAAATTACCCCAAAACTAAATGACTTAAAATAACACACATTTGTTGTCTCACTTTTTCTGTGCATCAGGAATATGGGCATAGCTTAACTGGGTCCTCTTTTTCACCATCTCTCACAGACTGCATTCAAGGTATGAGACCCAGATGTGGTCTCATCTGAAGGTTTGATTGAGGAAAGATCCACTTCCAAGCTGTCACTCAGTGATTGTTACTCATGTTGAATCAAAACCTGATTCTTGTTACTTTCAAATGTTCCCTAAGTCTATGCTTAAGAGCTACAGCATGAATCTGATCTCTTCTGCTAAGAGCACCCTGAGAATCAGAAAAAGGTGAATGAGCCTATTACCACCCTAAGTGCTCATTTCTAGGTCACACATACTTTGTTATTCTCACAGTTCATCAAATATCCTGGAGTTCTCCTCAGGATCAGTTCCAGACTAGAGATATTCTCCTAAAATATGACAGCAGAACCCTCCCAGACACTCTAGGCATGCTCTAAGCAGTGCAGAGGGCATTTCCTCCCTCTTTCTGGTTGAAGTCTAATACTGGGTCACCCTGTTTAGTAGACTAATTGCTGCATCATAGTGAGACAGTCACAGACCCTACAGCTAGACTGCCTGGGTTCCAAAATGGGTTCCTCCACTTTTTAGCTATGAGACCTTTGGCAAGATACTTACTTACTCTGTGCCTCAGTTTCCTTACTTGTAGAATGGGGACAATAATTGTACCTACCTCATGGAGTTGACCTGAGAACTAAATGGATTGATCAGTGTCTAGCACATAGTAAGTGCAATGAAAGTGTTAAAATTAATATTGTTATAACTGTTATTATTACTAACAGTATGATCTGTAAGCATGCCCTCAGTGTGCCCAGCCTGAGCACTAATAAAAATGTGGAGCCATGTCAATGACCAAGTCCTGCTAGCATGCCTAGCTCTAGACTACCACTGATTTGGTACCCAGTACAAAGCTATCTGATCTTATTAATACTAATTCCATGTTCTCCATCTTGTCCTTGAGGGTATCTGTTATGTACCAGGCACTGTGCTAGGCCTGGAGGACATGAACACAAATAAAACATGGTCTTTGCCCTCAACAGGATCACAATATAGCAAAGAGACAAATGGTGAAACAGAAAGATAACCCCTGGGAGAAAGATACACACAAAACCCACAAAAGGGTACCCAGCTTTCATTCCACAATCTCCTATGTAATTTCTCTAAATACTCTAAAATAGAAGGAAACCAGAGAAACACAATTTAAACACATTTATAAGATTGTTGTTATTTATGGGGAACTTCGTCTTTCGCGTATCCTCAAGGTCTATCATGGCTCTTGACTTTCACCTCCCGTTTTTTCAAGAGGTATTTGTTATTTTTGCTAATTTGGTTGTATTTTATTTGCAAACAAAATTACTTGTTCAAAAGTCACTTGCATTCCTGTCTCTGCTCCACAGGAGTTTTTAAAAATCCATTTGGAGTCTTTGATCTTATGACTTGACCATGAGTATAGTAACCTTAAAATTATAGTCAACCTTGAAATGTGTTTACAGAATCAATTCAGATATCCGTATACATCCCATTACTGAGTGTCTCCGGCTGGTCGAGAGAGCTGCAACCCCAGTAGCAGACCAACCCTCTGCTTTGCACGTTCCCTCAGACCCAGGGACTCTGTTTTCTTTTAAACGCCGTTAACAATCTCTTTGATTTTTATTGGTCACAAAGGTTATGTTTGCCTTCCCAATGATCTCATTCTTGTCCAGTAGTGCCACAATAAATGGGAAGAGGCATCAAAAAGGTGAAATCGCTCAACCCACAAGCATGTACTTGACCTACATAAAGATTTTCTAGGTCCTGTTTTCTCCTTGTTTTGCCCGTTTTCAGAAGGAAATGCTGGAGTTGGATTGCTTGGTTTTTCAAATTATCAACCAAAACATTCCCTTCTGTTAGTTCCGATACCCGAGGAACTGATGATATAAAGTTGTTTAATGTGGTCAGCCTCTTCATAAACAGATAAGGCGCTGAAAGGTTATCTTCCCAGCATCTGATAATCTCTGATCCTGAGCTGTTGGAGAAAGCTCAGAAATGCACTCACGTAGGTATCGGGAACAAGGCCAGATCATGTTCTCCCATTAAATTTGCAGACTTGTCACCCTCGAAAGCCCCTACTATTTTTGTCATTCAAAGACCACATAATTTGAAAGCCTCTGTCTACCAATCTCCATTTACAAAGAAAAGCTGTCTTTCTTTGTCTTTAATTAATTAAGTACATACTGTCCATCTGAGCTTTCACCCACATGAAAGAGCTAGTATTACCTAAATTAATATAATTCCATCCAAAATGTAAGAAACAAAGACTTAGATGGTAGAGCCCTGTTAGGATTCACTTCTCACATATAATGAAAATAGTTCATAGATGGTGTTGCTGCCCTCAGGGAGCCCTGGCCGCAAACCACAACATGAGATGTTCCGATTCACAGTCTTGCGAAACCTTTTCTAGTTTTCGATTTCATCTTTTGCCTCACAAGTGAAACCAGTCCATTTTCTTGGGCATTGAGGTGTTCCCCAGCCTGGCTGTTCTGCCTAGAAAATGCCATTTTCGTAAAGAGCTGTCATGCTTCGTGTCCTTTGGCTCATGATTTAGCTGTTCAGGGAAAGTGCAGGCTGCTCTTGCTCTCTCCATGCTGGTGATGTGTGTTTTTGTTTTATTAAATCTTTAAAACCCTGGGCTTGTTGTTTATGACCCCCATATATTCTTTTGTTCTTTTCTAGGACTGGTTAGATCACATTTTTTTTCCTCCCTTTGTAAAAATAGTAGTGCCTTTCTAAAGAACATCATGGCCTCCGGAGTGGCTGCATAATAAAATGGAGGAATGTGTTGAGCTTAACGTGAGGTCGAGGTCTGTGGAGGCTGTGACTCAGGGTTGCCTCACTGATGGGAAGGTTTGAGGCCTCTCAGACGTGCTCCTCAAAATCACGGATCTTCCTGCTCTTGCCAGACTTGTTTTGAGAAATCTAAGATCATTCGATACTAATCACGGAGCTCTTTGTAAAATAAAGCTACCAAATAGTGTGTGTTGAGTTGCGGACAATTGTTTGTGATTAAAAGTTACTAAGAAACCCTCGGTTAAATGAGAGCAAGATCTTGTCCAGGTGTGAGCTTCACCTTGCATGCATTTAAGCCCAGGGGCCCTGCACAGCCTGTGCCACAGGTGCCTGACTCTTCTGACCACAAAGGGAACTCTTCCTCAGAGATGTTGAGGAAGAAGAGAGCATTTGTGGCCAGCCCTGAATTCAGGTAAATGTTGCAAGACCTGGACTGCGAGGCATCTCATCATATACAGCTCCTGCGTCCTCCAGAACAAGGTCAGCTGATGAGTTGCCATGTCATGGTTCTGTCCCTGCATGGAAGGGATGCAAAAAGTTTTAATTAATCTTGCATACGACTTGGCTACCCTACTCATGTGAATCCCCAAATAAACCGTTCCATGACATCTAGTTGAACTTGTTCCTGTACATACAGTATCTTGCAGCCCATCCTGTACTGTTAGTTTTGGCAAGTACACCACAGCATACAATAAATCATAGAAGGAAAAGTTTTTTGGCCTAGAGTGGTTCAGCCTGCTGTAATGTCAGAATACAGAAAGCAGTTCTGTTTTTAGACATCCTTTTACTAACCCAACATTCATAATTTATGATTTCACTGTAAAATTCCTGCAACATGACACCCAAAGTAGTGCTGCCCTTTAATTAAGTACTCTCGGTAGGAAAAACGTGAAACTGATGTGCAAAACATCTCTGTGTGCACGGTGATTGATAGTGATTACATCTTTATGAACCCAGCCTAGAGGTCTCAACTTCCTGATGGGCGAAGTCGTCTCTAGGACTACTTCCTGAGTCTGCTGCTAACCAAATTGGAGATACTGCTGAGGCACAATTCAGAAATACTGACGTTTTAAGCCTGCCTCTGTCTATACTTTTTCACAAGTCTGTGATGTTATTTCTCATTTTCATGATAAGAACCCATGACCAAATTTCATGCTGTCCTCGCACTTAGAGGTTGTGGTGCAGAGAATGAAGGATCAGGGAGAGGGTCTCTTTGAGGGATGCTAGTTGTCACGTGAATTTTTTTTTTTAAAGACTAGAAAGAATGGATGAGAGAAGGGCCTTCGGTCCCTGTTAATATGTGAATGGAGCATCATAGCCAGAAGAGGACCTTGAGCTGTTCCATTTTTTAAATTATTTTTCAAACATTCTTTTCTTTTCCTTAGTTGAAAATAGGTAACTGTAATTTTTAAAAGATACCTCTAAATGTTAAGAGACTGAATTCGATGCCTGTGTTCCCCAGCTCGCCGCTGTTTCGATTCTGGTTTTATCTTTCATCAACTAAGTGGTCACATGGGCCTGAGCTCAGACTGAGAGGGAATTAGGGGGGTGCATGTCTCTGAAATACTTCAGGTTTCTTGAAAGAAAGGTAACAGTTCCATCCAATGTGGTAACAGTTGTATTAAATAAGCTCTTTGGTGTAAGTTCAGCTACTTTCAGTCATAATCGTAGCAACTGAACCAAAAACTGTGCAATGAAGTCGTGTAATCATTTTATCAGTGCTTCAAAGACTGCCTTTCTCTGGAACCACATCGATGCCCTCTGTGTATGTTATTTGCTCGTGTTTTTGCAGGTTTGGGCCAGGCTTAGTCATCTACTGGTACGGATTTATCCAGGAGCTGGACTGTAACCGCGACAGGGGCATCCTGCTCAAAGCCTGTTTCCCCACGGACATTGTCACCTTATGCCATGGCGTAGCTTGACCCTGATGATCCTGGAAGAGAAGCTGGGCGGAAAAGGTGAATCCGGAAGCAATTTTACTTTCCTGCCGCGTAAACTCCTGGCAACATCTGCCTTGAACTTCGGCTGAACTCTTGCAGCCCGTGCTCACACCACTGCCTCTTTAGACAAACATATCAAGAGTTTCTGTTTTCCTTCATCCCTTGCTGATGCGGACAGCCAAGAACTACAGACACAACCCACTCATTATCAGCATTTCTGTCTCTGTCAAACAGTTAGTTTATAGATAGTCATAATCTTTCTTCCTTCCGGATGGTTTCTCCTTGTATACTGAACAAAAGAAAAAATGTGGAGACTGAAAGGTGTGATTTTTCAATTCTCCTGCCAGTTACCGAATCACCTTCTTCTTTTCTTTCTAAGCCTCCATTCATTCTCTCTCCCTCCCCCATTCTCTTCATGTGCACTCACAGACACCCAGTGTTACGTTACCGTCATGGAATAATCTAGCACAATCCCAGCAAAGCTGAAGACGTGAAGGCTGAACCTGAATTTTCTCTCTCACCTGCAGGGCTCCAAGGAGACCCCAATGGTGGCCTGTGCTGCCTGCTAGTTTTGTCCAGTCTTTACGGCTTCCTGACTAATATGGCACTGAGCCAAGCTGAAAAAATATACTTGATGAGAATTTCCTCTTCTTATAATACTTACTTGAACACCAAACATTTCCCATTTATCTCATTTAAAAGTATTAGTTACATTGTGTCTGGAAACCACACTTTTTCTTTGGGCCGGGGGCTTAGGGGATCAAAGCTCAGTGCCAGCATTTATTTTTAAACATGGCTGGTTGTCAGTGTGTATGGTAGTCAGTATTTTTATGAGAGAATATTTTAAAAGCACATTCTGTACACTGCTTATATCTGCATTTTATACCACATATTACATAACACTCAAATAATTTAGGCATAGGAAATCTTCAGCTTTGAATGAATTAAGTGTACCAGAAATAAACCTAGGATGATTTTCAAATAAGCAAAATAAAGGAAATTTTGTATTTGTTCACTCTAATTTAGTGACTTTTTATGCTACAAATCAAATTGCAATCTATAGCAAAACATCAATAAATTCATTATAAACCTACCTTTTGGGAAGTTAAAGATTAATCTATCCCCAAAAATGTATTTAGTAAAATATTTGCCCCCGTGTCGACAGAACATAATAACTTTTATCATGTTGAATAGGTGAGTTTTGAAATATTAATAAAAAATGTAACTTGTATAAACACCTTGAGGTTATATGCGTTGCTTGGTTCTTTCAAAAGACTAAATATGCCATTAGTACCTTGTTCGTTTTGTACCTGAGAAGGTTTGGAAAAATCTGCCCGCTGCCTTTCCTTTTGAAGGACACAAACATGTTGGGTCCAAACGTATGGATTTTAACTCTGTTGTGGGTTGTATTAAACAAAAAAAGAAAGAGGAAGAAGATGAAATGGTGAGGAGGTATCAGGTAAACTTCTCTTTCAGTGTGGAATTCATCATGCAGGTTTTGTGGGTGAAACAATGATTTGAAACCACTGCTCTTGTGTTGATACACACACACTCATTTTAAACAAAACTGTTGTTCAAAGCGCTTTTCACAGCCTGCTCTAAACTGCTTTTTATTCTTTAGGAATAAATGACATTTCTCTGCATAGATATGGAAAACCTTGTTAGGCCCTTGTCGAGGATTTGTTTGTTTGACATAAAACAAATTTATGATGAGAATGCACAAATAAATTACAAAATAATGGAGGTACTTGCATTTCCTGTCCCTTCTCCCTGGTGGCCTGACATGACATGTTCTGAGAGGGTATCCGAGTTCTCCGGCAAAGGCCCCATCTCCTTTTTACAACGAGGTTTTAAAATTTGGCCCTCAAAAGTGGAAAAGAAACCAGCAGTAAACTGTACATACTGTGATAATGTCACAAGTTATTCAGAAGTAAGATTTTTCCACATAAAAACTAATGTAATTATTATATCTGCTGCTTTTCGATTGGAGGGGTTTGGGAGGAAGGGAATCATGTCCCCAAGTTGGAAGCTTAAAGCCTCTTTGTTCTTTTTCTTTTATGCTAGAAATTCATATCTGTGTTATATCTGTATGTGTTGTTTGTTTACTTGTTGGTTTTTTTAGTTTAGACAATATAAACGTTAACCCTGGAAAGTAGACGTGGGATGACAACTTTTTTTTATTGCTGTAGTCATTAGAACATGAACATTAAAGCCAAATCTTGTTTTATGGTGCATTCTGCAAACTGTGCTAATGAATTATGCCAACCCAGAAAGCAGGAGTGTGTGGAAGACGTAAAACTAAATGATGTTCTCTCTGGCATATATAGACTTGCCAAGCATCTGCTCTCACAAACAGATAAGGGACCCCATTTGAGGAATGGCGAGGGATCAGCTCAGAGCAAAGCTGATCCAACACTGATGTTAAAGGTGATTTCACAGACTCCTTCCCTCCCCCATCCTTATGTCCACCCCAAAAAAAACATAATAAGAATCCTTTTTTTTTTTCTTTTGCCTTATAATGAATTGTATTTCAGCTCTCCTAAACACTCCTAACGTTGCGTATACAAGGGAAGGCTCAGGGATCCAAAGTTGAAAGCTAGATCTCAGGGGGAAGTAATTTTCTTTTAACGATAGGTCTATTTGCCTGCTCATTATTGGTGAGGCTTCTTGATTCCATGCTGGAAAAGATGGTAAATTGTTGGTCCCTGGTGGGTGCATTAACTCATACAGGCCACCAGGGGATTGCTTGAGCCCTGGATGAGGTAATTCCCTAAACGGGCCCTGGTGGGCCACGCTAATTAATGCCCAGCACCCAAGTGAACAGTCAATTCACTCGCCTCTCACTGAGGAGCTGCGCCCATTGTTTCCTTTCCTCTCTGGAGCCAAGATACCTTAAATGTCTGCTCTTTTTACCCCACTCCCCTCACAGACTTGGTGTCTCACTTGAATAAATCTTTACTGCCTTCATATGCTACTTCCCGCCTCTTCCCACCTCTTCTGTCATCTTCCCCTCCCTAGCCCTTGCCAGTTTCCTTCCACAGGGACATGTATTCTGTACTTTCTCACTACTCCTTGGCTCTTTTTCTCTCCAGAAAGTGATCCCGGAACCAAAATGCCTCCCATCTAAGTTCTGATCCATAAGTCTTACGGGTCGGGGTTGGCAGGGAGCAATTGACCTAATCTCTTTGGAGAAAAGCACACCTCAGCATCCTCCTCGTGCCAGAATATTTAAGGGCATGTGTGGCACCTGAAGAATCATAAAAGTTTTAACTAAGACTTTACAGAGTCAAATATGGTATGAGGTTTATGTCATCAGTAAATGTTTTAACAAAAGGAGCCAAAAAACATACAAGGTTTACAGCTACTTTCAGCCTGAGTGCTGTTCAGCTGATAATGAATTAAAATAGTAAGATGGCTGTATGATTTAAGTAGAGAAACACCCCTAGCTCATTCATCGTGGGGGCAGCTTGCCATTTTCCATGTGATGAGATGGGAACAAGTTGCCTCAAGGTATAACTATTTTGTGACAAGGATGGAAGGAGACAATCTCCCAGTTGGCACATTCTCATTAGGCTTAAGGAACAAAGCAATCTTAACTAGAGAGGAAACTAAGGCAAACAATGGGAGTTTGCCTGCAATGTCACCATTTATAGAGAAGCGCCTCTCTGAACCTGTCTGAAGTCACTCCTAGATTAAGGAAGGGTCACAGTGACAAAGTTTGGACCATCTAATTGCATCACCCAAAACTAACCTCCTTCTTTATAGTCAACATGGTCTGAACATGTTTTATTAAGAACATGCCTGGATTCCAAAGATTAAATAAGGAAGATGGAATTATGAATTAAATAATAACCAGAACAGCTTGGGTTCCCCTTGTGTTTTTCACTTTCCTGCCATTGTTTTTGAACATGCCTGTGAGACAAAGAGCTGCTTAGGTCAAGCACTATAAATTACAGTTTTCGTACAATAGTAATCCCCTAAAATGATTTCAAAGCTTCATCAAAGTACTTCAGAACAACTTTTAAAACTTTTCCACAATACAAGGGGAGGGCAAATGCTCATTTGATGCCTTAATTCGATTCATTCAATATAGCAAAGTTCGATCTTGGCGTCATACCTACTTTATCTAAAATCCAACTCAGTTAAATAGATGTAACTTCTTATTGATTCAGTACAAGCAAAGGGGATTTAAGTTTTCATCTAGTTAACCAGAACAACTGAACATTTGGAGTCACTTGTAAAGAAAAGAAATTACAGTATCATTTTAAAATAAGCATAATTTGATAATATTTAATTGTGATATTCCAGGTACTTGACTGTCTGATTCCCTGTGCTTAGAATAAAATGGATATCAGTGGATTTACTTGGCATTTTAATAATCATCATGGCAACAGATATATTTAGTTTTTCATCCCTTTTCCTTCGTCTCTTGGATTTATGTGGCACTGTCTTCTATCATAGGCAAGGTTGATGGGAAGTACCCCAGTGATAGCAAAGCTAAGCAAGTTCTAAGCTCAACCATATATAAAATAGTGTGAGATTGCTGTAACAACGTCAGGCTTAGCCAGAGACCCAAGGTACTAAGTCAAGGTAATTTTTATTTTTTAAAAGGAAAGTCATTTTGAAATGCTGACATGAAATATAACCAAGTCAATTAAGTAAGAACAATTGAAGTTCAGAGTTTAATTGAGGGCTGCACACAAAGCTAGTGACCATTAACCTAAAGTGGTCATGAATTCCTCTGGAAAATGCTTTGGTTAAAGGTATTTCTAGAATAACTAGCAATTTTTTCTTTAAAAAAGATGCCTTTGTCATTTTTACATTCAGAAATAACAATTTAGTGTGTCTATAGTAGACTTTCTATATTTTTAAAATTTTAAGTGAAATTTATTTTATAGGACAAATCAAAGTTTATATAGTCAAGATCACCTCTGCAGGAAACCATATTTTTATCAGTAAATTAAAAGATGTAAGGGCCATTTGATTATGCCACATTTATCTCAATTATTGACTTATTTCTTTCTGTAGTTGCTTGATTGCAAGATTTCCGACTAGATTGGAAGATCCATAGAGTAAAACTGTATTTATCTTGGTCACTGCTCTATCCCCCAATAGCTAACAGAGATTCTGGCACAGAGCAGGTATTCACTAAATGTTGAATGAACGGATGAATGACTGTTAAATCTATATTAAATATGTTCTCACTTGCCTTAAAGAAATAACTGGAACCTTTTAACTGTTTCTTATTTTCTTCACCTAGAAAAAATGGGTGTATTTACTGGAATCAGAGGAAAACATCCTACATGTTGATGTTAATTAAAAAATCAATTACTTTAGAAACCCTCAAAATCTGAAATAAATCAGATTCATCCACCAGAGTTTGTTTAGGATGCATATTTAGTTTTAAGGGGAATTCATGTAACTTCATTGCATTTGCCTTAAAGTTAGCCTTAATGTTTATTATCTATTATATTGCTAAATAAACTAGAACATTTAAAAATCCTGTCTTTGTTTCTCTTTTTTTAAAAAAGGGCTTAAGGCTTAGCTTTATTATTTATTATTAATTTTATTATTTTTATTTGTCTTTATTTCTATTTAAGAAAAATTTTCCCCTTAGATCAAGTCAGGGCCCCAAATCAAATGTTTCAAATATAAATTTGGGGGTGTTCAGTGGAGTTATTAGATCAACTGCAATGGCACTTTTATTTGCTCACTTTTGTAATGCTGAGTTGGTGGCAAGTGCTGCCTGGCCGTATCAGTGATGGGCTGGCTCAGGAAAGAAGGCTTCTTAGGTCATTTGCCACTGGGCTCTGACTTCGGAGAGATGCTGTCCGTGAACTGCTCTGTGGGTGTTTCCCTGCTAGTCATTAATTCAGAGTATATCATCATTTGGAAGCCGAAGCCATTTGGTATATTTCCTCATATTTTGGAAATATAAGACAAAAGGAACTGGAACTTCCACATTTCTTCTTCGCTCTGTCAGTTTCCCAGGACTTGATTGGGTGGGGCTCTTTGGTACGAGATGCCTTCCAGGAGTATCTGGAAGGAACTGGCAGCCAGGACAGGGCTCCCTGAGACCAGTGGGTCTCTGGCTCCATCTGATATTTCTGTCTTATATTTCTAGCATTTAGGCTATTTAAGCACAAATATTTATTGAGTCCCTAAAGTGTAGTTAGAAGTGTTTGAGGTACTGAAGAGAATTTTTAAAATATGCAATAAAAGGTCATTCTTGAAAAAAAATTATTACTCCTCAAAATGAAAACAAAAGATTTGAAAATTTCAGAAAAGGCCACACAGTATAATAAAGAAAGAGGCAAACCTATGAGGCTTTTAATAAGATATTTTAATTCCAGACTATGGGCAGCAAAGAGTTTTCTATTTGCTTATGGCGGCTGCATTCACTGCTGTTGAGAAAGATGCTGAGGCTGCATTCAGCCCAGCAGGAAATAGGGTTATGATCAGTTATGGGCACTAGTCTTTGGAGTAGGTAGTGATCGCATAGATGCTATATATTTTTCAGTTCCTGCCCTAGGCCATTCATGTTTAGTGCAAGTATAAATAAATTCTAAGTACTTGGAAGAGAACTCATAGCCTTGTTCATGGGCCTGAGTAATAAAACAAGCAGTAACATTTTCCATCGCTTCTCTAACATCAAGTGAAGTGTTGGTCCAGGACTGAAATCTGTTTAGTAATTCATCTTAAGCTAAAAATGTCTATAGGAATATGATTTAAGAACCCAAACACTAGGAGACCACAGATAATTATTGCTGTCAGTAAAGTAAATGCCTACAAGTCAAATGACATTTTAATGAAAAACATTAGGTCTCTGTCTTTTTGGCTCTGCGTAAAGATCTTGAGATTTGAGGATTGTTCTGTTAGATGGTCTTACACATTCCTTTGTTTTTTATGCGGGTTTTTTTCCCCCGGTAAAACCAGGCTAGGTTTGGAGATCAGCTGCAGACTGGGCCTTCCTTCTCTTTCATGGTCTTTCTACCAACTAGGTACCAATTTCCTACTTAGTAGAGTGCATTTTCATCACGTAGTGATTGCATATTTGTAATATTTGTTTTAAAATATGCCCCCAAGAAGAAGTGTTAAAATATTTTCAGGATGAAAGAGATTGGTATGCTTTCCATGGTAATGCAGTTTTTGTTAATATACTTACCATTAAGCATAAATAATTTTCCTAAAACCTTTTAATTGTATCAGTTCATTAATTCTGGCAGCTAAAATAATGCCGATCATTGCACATGGAAAATTAGTAGGTAAAAGTCTTAAAAATATTTTGTTTCTTGCTCATTTGGAGAGAAGAATCCATCTTAGTTTTCAAAGCTACAATTTTTTAAAAAGCATTTTGCAATAAATGAAAAGAAACACTCCAACATAACAAGATAATCGAAAAGCAGAACAACAAAAGAGATGGCAAAGTGGACATGAGTGTGTTGCATGTAAATGTAAAACTCAGTCTTGGTAAATTATTTTCATCTTACTTGCTTCCCCACTCTCCTTGAATGTGTTTCCCAATGACAAAGGGGTTAAAAACAGCAGAAGGGGGGCGTGGAGTGAGCAAAGAAACTCGTGCGAGAATTGAATTGCATTTTCAGATGGTTTCTTGACAATTCCCTGAGAGGTGTGTGGAAAGTAAAATTGAAGCATTAGCAAAGATGAGATGAGTTTGACTCATCGACTTGGAGAATTTTAAAATTGGAAGGGACCAGGGGCCTCATTGTGCAGATGAAAAAATTGAAGTCTGGAGAGGTCAAGTGACTCGTCCAAGGTCACATAGCTGGCTAATTAGAGGCAGAACACGAATCTGTACCTCCTAACCTCCTGTCCACTGTCCTTTCCACCATAGGGTTAATAATTTATTCCAGAAGGAATTCCCAAGACCTCGGTTATGTTTATTATTTACAGAGTAAACGGTCATGGTATAATTTTAAATGAACATTCTGAACCTTACTGTTCGTGCCCTGCCCTGATGCCTGAATCTCTATAGAAGAAATCAGCTGGTATTTTGACAGAAATAATTCTCATTTCATTGACACTTTGGTAAGCTAAAATCCTTATCATTTGGTGGTAATCAGTTTCTATACATTGCCATTTAACCTAAGGATGTGCCACTAAGAATGAATTTGGAAACATTTTTAAGACATTTTTCCCCTCCTGGCCAATTTACATGTTCATTTGATTTTCCTGCCGTTGAAAAAGATCCACAGATGTTACGTTTACCATCTCCTCTTCCTGTAAGGATAAGATAATATTTAAACCAACAATAATTCATGAACTTTTCTGATCATCACCAAAAATGATTAACATATAATATTCTAGAACTGTAGCCAGTAGACCATGGTGAATTATACACACTTGACGACAGGCTGGAATCTCTGCTTCTCCACTTACTTTGAACTCCCTAACAGCTTCAGTTTCTTCATTTGTAAAATCTAAATAATACCTATCACATGGGACTATTATGAGAATTAAATAAGATTAGTGCTTAATACATCATAAATCATAGCTCTGATGAAATTAGTATATCATATAGTTGTATTATACATCAAATAATTATTAATTTACTACCATAGAAGGATCCCTTTAATAAATGATATGCACTATCAAAAATGTGTATTTTCTATGTTAATGTGTAAATCAGTATAAGGTGGATAGCTTAGCTTATTACTGCTTTTTCTAAAGCTCATTTAGAGAAAGCCGTTTTTCCAAAAGTTAAGAGACCGGCAGGACAAGACCCTCCTTTGAGAGCGGGCTTGTGTTTAGTTGATTGTTTTCGCACACAGATGTCTAGTTTAACATTCCTCCGTGGGGAGGAATGAGCCCGTATTTCTTTTGACAGTGACCATAGCCTTTGCCATAAATACAACTTCAGCGGCGGTGGTGCGCAGCACAGGAACCAGCCAGCCCTCACACGTCTGACTGACGGCCCAAATCCGCAGCGCCCCGGATGAGCCCCGAAAGGTGCGCAGGTTTGTCATAATATAAAAGGTTTCTCTAAGGGGGTTGAAATACCATTGTTAATTCAGTGACAGAAAGCATAAAATGCTCTTTGAATTTGATCTTTGAAAAAAAAAACAAAGCAAAGCAAGAGGAATTGGGGGAAATGACTAGTTTGTTCCTGGATTCTTCCTCTCATTGATGATTGTGACACTATTTGTGGCAGCTTTTTAAAAGACGTGACTTTGGCCAGCGTGCCACCCCTAAACATAAACCTCATTAGATCACGGGCAAGCTGAACAATTTTTAAACAATTGAGCAAGAACTGATGCTCCCCTCTCAAAACCCAGACCAGTCTGTAGATGTTGGAGGTAGATTCTGGAGTAACATTAATCCTGGGCATGGAAAGTGTGACTTGTTTCATCCAGGAGTTGAGAGCATTTTGCAAACAACACCTTCATTAACTGAATTTGAAACTTTCAAGGTAATTTGCATTGAACTCAACTTGACATCGTATCTTATTAAAAATGTGAAGCTTGACACAAACTGTCCTGAAATGGCTTGATCTAATTATTACCTAAAATGGACCTGGGTTTCCAATGTGTGAAAATGAAATTACACAGAGTCTCCAAAATGGTCAGTTCATTCGTTCTTCTAGCACGTAAGCATTTGTTGACAGAGTTGGAGATGTGATGAGAAAGGGCATCTTAGCTGCTGTGGGAACCAAAACTCCCCATCTGTTGGAACTGGAAGCTCACCAGAGACAGCCCAATTGGCCCTTCCGGTCTAGGATGGGGAGTCAGTGTTGCCACCCTAGGAGAGCTCTGGGGTCAGTTCCAAAGGAGGCCCTCAGAATGAAAATCCATATAGGGAGTGATGTGTTCCTGGGTCCCTACAGGACAGAGAAAGGATAAGTCACAAATCCAGTTTATAGTCTACACAAACCACACACACATGCACACATATACCCACAGACACACCCCTTCATCATTTCTAACAGAATACAATTTTTATCAGGAATGGGAGAAAGATGCTTTATCACAGCACAGGTGGACTGGTCTATTGATGAGCCTGCAACATCATTATAGGCAGTGAGAAGCAAGGAAACACATTGTGAAGTTTCAGTGGAAACGTTTCTTCCCTGATGAAAGGAAAGCCCCTTGTTGCCATCCCCTTCCTTTTGAAATACGGATGGGATGGTTGCAGCTGCAGTAGCCATCTTGTGACCATGAGGAAGAGCCTAAAAAAACCATCAGAACTGTAAGTAATAGAGCCACAGAGCCCAGGTTGGTAATGCCAAACTCCTCTTGTTTCAACTGTTATGCCTTAGGTGTTCTGTTACTTGCATCCAAAAGCATTCCTTACTGACAAAAGAATCTTATGAATTCCTAGGAAAGGGTTCTTGGTAATCTCTTATCCTGCACTGCAGGAGAGATTTGGTTGGAATGTCTGACAAAGTTACTGATTGCTCAAGACATGCCCAGAAACACGGATCCCTAAGCAACATGAAAGTATAAGAGAGCTAGGATGGAAACTGCTTTCCCTCAGAGGATGGACGAACCCAGCAATTTATTATGCAGCACCCCCATCAGATACATTATACAGTAGAACTCAGTGAAAATCTCTCAGTTGTCTGCCAGAACTGAGGCCTCCAGGGACATCAATATTAGTATTGAGATCAGGATGGAAAATGAGATATAGAGAGCAAAGGGCCCCCTTAGAGAACTGTGGATAGAAACCCTCAGCCAGATATACAATCATTTTGGGATAACCCTTCCCACCTCCCTCTCCACTCCCCCTGCCCTCCACAAAACACCACCCTCGTTACTGAATTATTCAATTGAATTCGTTAGCCAAATTTCCCTATCTTTGCCAGCACATCTAAAATGTTAAATGACAAGTACTTTGCCTACTGTGCTGGGCGCTTAATACATATCTAATTCAAACAGGTATGCTTACCTATGACAGAGGAGGTGGAGCCTAGTCATGAAGCCCAGGGACACTGGTGCCAGAAGCCTGGGTTTGGATCACAGAACCACCTCTCACAATCTGAGTCAGCAAGTTCCTTAGCCTCCTGGTGCCCTCATGGCCTCATCTATGACAGTGGCAATAATATGTTCCTCCTGCATGTAAGTTATAAAGATTAAAGCATTTAATATATGTTGAGTACTTATAACAGGACCTGGCTTCCAGTAAACACTCGATAAATGTTAGCTATCACTATTACCCCTTTTCCAGAGGGGGTCCTTGAGGTTCACAGAGGTTAAGTAACTTGTCCAAGTTTTCCCAGCCAGTAAGTAATAAAACTGTCTCAAAATGTCTCTCTAATTTCTATAATGTGGTTATAATTTATCTTTTATGCCATTTTAGAAAATGTGATAAACATTACTAGTGCTCACCAATATTCCAATACTCCTTGACTTCTCGATTGTACAGGAGACTCACTTTCCAGGCCCCTCGCGATTCTTCGGGGTCATGTCACCAATTCTGGCTAATGAAGTGTGAGTGGATGAGACCTCTGTCAGTGAGGCACCCGGCAGGGTTCCATTCTCTCTCTTCATCCGCTGTACCACCCAACCACAGTTCCAGAGGTTGCATCTCCACCATCGGGGGCTCTGAGAGACTGCGTAGAGCAACCCACGCACCACCACCTCCCAACAGGGGCCAGAAACAAGCTTGTATGTGTTCAGCCACTGAGGTCTGGGGGTTATTACCACAGCATCAGCCTAGTCTATCTCAACCAATAAAGTAGAATTTCCAAATGTTGTAAAACGTAAGATAGAGTATTGACTTAATATTCTATTTATTTAATATACGTTATCCCAGGGGCTCATCGGCAATCACTCTTGGTATTTTTTGGGCGGTTCATCTGACATTATAGTGGTGTTATAATGAGTTATAAGGAAAAGTTTATGAACGTTGTTCTATAGCTTAATTTTCTATTATAAGTAGTCATCATTCTGCAAGCCTACAGGACAAAAATAAATAATTATGAATATTGTAACATAGCTCACAATTTTCATATTTTAGAAAGCCTTAATATTATTGCTGTTTCACATTTTTTTTCAGGATATCAGAGAAAAATCTATTATAAAAATTATCATGACCTTTTGGGTTTTTGAAAGTCATTTTAGCTAACTCTGCATGCAAGTAATCTTTAAGCAAGCATAAACATAAATTGTTTTTATTTCTACCAGACCTAGAACATAAAAATTTAAATCTTAAAAATAGATTAATCTTGCCTAAAGATGTACTTAAGAAAATGAAAGTATAATCCTTAGACTGGGATAAAATATTTGTGAATCCTATCTGATAAGAAATTGCACCCAGAATATTTTAAAACTCTCAAAACTCAATAATTAAAAAAAAGATCAATAAAAACATCGTGGGAAAAATATTTGAACCATCATTTCACCAATGAAGAGAGATGCTGTTAAAGCATATGAAAAGATACTCAACATCATTAGTCATTATGGAAATACAAATGAAAATCACAATTGGATACTAGTATACACCTATTAGAATAGCTCAAATAAAAAGAATTGGCATTACCAAATGTTTTGAGGGAGAATGTAGAACAACTTAAACTTTCACACATTGCTGGTGGAAATGCAAAATGGTATAGCTATTTGGTTAAACAATTTAGCAGTTTCTTATAAAATTAAATAACCACTTACCATATAACCCAACAATTCCACTCCTAGACATTTACCCAAGAGAAATGAAGACAAATGTTCTCACAAAAACCTCTCCATGAACATTTATAGCAATGTTATTCATAATTGCCAAAAGCCAGCAACATACCAAATGTCAATCAACTTATGAATGGATAAACAAACTGTGGTGAAGCCACACAATGGAATACTACACAGCACTAAAAAGGAATCAACTACAGGTATATGCCACAACATGGATAAATCTCAAAAGAATTATGCCCAGTGAAAGAAGCCAGACTTAAAAGGCTATATACTGTATGATTCCATTTATATAATATTCTGGAAAAGGCAAAATTATCGGGACAGAAATCAAAGCAATAATTGCCAGGGGCTGGGGTGAAGGGGAAGAAATTGACTACAAAGGGACATGAGAGAACTTTTTGGGACGTTGGAAATATTTTCTGTCTTAATTCTGGTGATGGTTACACACTGTATACATTTCTCAAAATGCATAGAACTGTGCACCAAAAAAGGGTTCACTGTTTGTAATTATACCTCAATAAGCAACAAAAAGGCAAATAAATGTAAAATTTTAAAAGTAAACTAATAGTTTCAAATGCGTTTGTTCTTCAAGTGTTGGTAATGTTCTGACAATAACTTAAGCTTTTTCCTGATTCAATTTATTATCTATAAAATATTAATTATGTTAGCTGACCTATACTAACTCTTCTTGAAATATGTATATATTGTTTAAAGTCAAAATGTTCTCGGGACCAAAATTTACAAGAACAAACCATATTCAAGTAAAAAGTATATGTTACTTCATAGCTTTGGACATAATATTCGTAAAACAAATATTTATTTGGCATATATTATCTCAGAATCTGTAAAATAGGCAGCATTGCAATTTTTAAAGGCCTCCAATAGCCATACTCGGATCCCCAAATCTACAGTCCTTCAAAGTATGTCAGCAAATGCCTTAATTATATTACAGAATCCCACTTCTTTCTTAGAACAATACCTGGTACATAATAAGCAAATAATAAGTGTTAATTATTTTATTATTTAAATTTCTTCCACTCACCATTATTATGCAAGTGTAATCATATCTGTTGTAGTTGCCTTTGTTAATTGCTTACCCAACAGCCATTCACCACCACACCACACCTCCTTTTTACCCCAACATTACTTTTGTTCAGGTGTCTGCTGTCCCCTGGATGGCCATGTACTTCCTCAGGGGAGGATGATCCCAGACCCTGCCCTAACCCCAAGAGGCACATCCCCCCTTCTCTTACCAGTGACTGGCGTAGACATGGGCATATGGTGCAATTGGACCAAAGGAAGTGGAAAGTCTGCTGTAAGTCTGGAAAAGGCCTTCCTTGCTGACCAAGAGTCAGAAAGGAAGAAACAGTCTCTCTTATTCCGGTTGCGGTTGCATCTGGATGAGATGCGTGAACAGCTGCAGCAAGCTGGCATGAGGACCAGTGCTAGCCCGGAAGCAAGCCAACTCGCTGAGGATGACGGGCACAAAAGTGGAAAAAGCCCGGCTCTGGCGGTGTCACTGAGTCCCTGAATCAATCTTGGAACTGCCCTACCTTCACATCTCCTGTTACCTGAGAAAATAAATTTTCTTTACTCTGGAAGCCATTTGAGTCAGCTTTTCTGTGATTTGGAACCAAAACTAATACATCTATTTACAGCAAATACACTGTTTTCCATGTGGGGAAGGACAACTAAGGTCACAGAAAAGGAAACATCTCGCGTTTATTTTTCAGACCGCACATATAGAATAATATTTATTTTAGTGATTAAAAATATGGATAAAACGCCAAACTTAAATGCTGATAAAGGAGGAAACTAGATGTGGGGACTATGGGAACTCTCTGTACTCTCTTCACAACACTTTTGTAAATCTAAAACTTTTAGAAAACAAAAAGTTATTTGAAAATAGGAATAAAAAATAACAATAGATAAAACAAAGAAAATGGGCTTTTAAAATGTGAAATTAGGGGCCAGCCAGGTGGCATAAGGGTTAAGTTCGTGCACTCTACTTCAGCAGCCAGGGTTCGTCTGTTTGGATCCCGGGCACGGACCTGTGTGCCCCTTATCAAGTGTGCTGTGGCAGACGTCCCACATATAAAGTAGAGGAGGATGGGCACAGATGTTAGCTCAGGGCCAGTCTTCCTCAGCAAAAAGAGGATTGGAGGCGGGTGTTAGGTCAGGGCTAATCTTCCTCAAATAAATAAATAAATAAAATATGAAGTTAATTTGCATAGCAATACTTCATGTGAGCAACTTTTATGGCAAAATCTCTTCACTTACGTAGTCATTTCCATGCATATTCCTACAGAGCCAAGGTACATCCTAAAAATGTGTAGGGGGACAAGAATTACTGTGTCCATTCAATAGATAAGAAAACAGCCATATTAGAGAGGTGAAGTGACCTGCTGGAGGTCATACACTTATTACACTCAAAGCCAAGAACAGGCCTGGCCTCCCATGATGGCAGCTCTGCTTTATCCTTTCTTCTTCCACTTGAAATGGCAAGACTCTTTTACCAAAGCTCATGGAAAAATAAAATTTTCAATTTGGTGGAAACTATTTAGACAATCTGGTCACAGTGTAATAATTCAAATGCCAGGAGGTGAAGAATCTAATTTTTCTCTCTTAATTTTTAAAAGAACTTAAGTGGAAAATCAACTCATTGAGAAGTCACTGTTGCTACCCCAAGCATCCCCAACACCTTAGCAACTTATAGTCCACTTCAATTCAATAAAAAGATGCCCTTTGTACATCTCTATTTCTTAAAGAAAGCTAGTCATATTTATTAGAATAAACTTATAAACAATGGGCAAAAGGATCGTGTATGTCTCTTTCAACTAGTCTCTTAAATATAAAACATTCGTATTCTGAAGGCCATTAGTTTAAATTTTCTACATAACTATAAGTATGGTAAAGCAAGAGCTGGATATTACCCAGTGAGAATATATCTGAATCACTGATAGGCTGTAGAAAAACTTTGCCTAGTGTCATATAGGAAAGCGAAATCTCCTTTGATTTAAAAAAAATATAAAGTAGAGGCTGTTATATCCACCAAGAGGGTATGAAGAAAATTACGTCTAGATTATTCACTCAACAAAAAACTGTAGATCAGGGAGGCCCAGTGGTATAGTGGTTAAGTTCACACACTCCACTTTGGCGGCCTGGGGTTCAGATCCCAGCTGCGGACCCATGCACTACTTATAAAGCCATGCTGTGGTAGGCGTCCCACATATAAAATAGAGGAAGATGGGCACAGATGGTAGATTAGGACCAATCTTCCTCAGCAAAAAGAGGAGGATTGGCACTGGATGTTAGCTCAAGGCTGATCTTCCTCAAAAAGAAAAATAAAAAATAAAATAGAGGAAGACTGGCAACAGATGTTAGTCCAGGGCCGATCTTCCCACAAAAAAGAAAAAAAAAAACTATAGATCATACCAGAGACCATAGAGGGTTCTCCCTGTGTTTCAAAGAGAGACATCAGCAGCTGAACTTACCTATCCCCCGGACGAAGTATATTGATGTAAGATTGGACAGTGACAGTGAGGGGAGCTTTGCTATTGACACACTTCATGGTCCCTAATTAGGCCAGGGGCCCAAGGGTGGGAGGTATTCATCCCAGAGAATGTGTAAGAAAAGTGTATTGGAGCCTTTATTTAATTTTTAATCTCAAAAAAGAAAAACAATTTTACTAATATTTAACAGAGCTTACAAATTTTACTAGCATTATCCAATATTTTACTATAAATATAAATAATGTGTAAATAAATATAGCCAGTTTAATAGCATGTTCACAATGTTTTTCCCTGACAGCGGTATGTGATCGATAACAGCAAGGATCCATAGGTACCACCTATGATTGTCCGCAGTCATTTAATACAAATTACACACTGATTCTGACATGTCTCTACAAATATATTGATCTGTTATGTCTTAAGTACTTCCAAGGGACGTACTCACTTTTCAGATGTTTGGTCTCAATCTGGCGGTAACATACTATTGTAGTCTGGGCACCATCATCCAGAAAACAGTCAATAGTGGAAGTGTGATGTGCCCTCTGCAAAGGCTTAGGTATTGCATTTGGAAAATTAATATACTACACCACCGAAGAGTAAAGCCAACTGACTTTGCGTTATTAAATTCACTGCTTTTCAGTTCCTCAGATCATATTGGCATTATCCTATCCACAGGTCGGTAGTGGCATGGTGGTGTACTAAAATGGAGAGGCAGAAAATATGTAAATGAATAAATAAACGCATCAATTTTCAATAGTGATAAGTGCTGTGGAGAAGAAAGAATAGGGAGATGTAACAGATGGCAACACGGTTGGGAGAGGGGGCACTTTAGATAATGTGCCCAAAGAAGGTGACATAGAGCAAAGACCTAAATTAGAAGGAGCCATTCCTACGAAACTCTGAGGCTGAGCATCCCATGCAGAGGGACAGCAAGGAAGCTCGTGGTTGGATATAGTGAGCAGGGAAGGGGAGGGAAGTGTGCAGACAAGGACAAGAGTATGTAGCAGGAAGTTGAGATTTCATTCTGAGTGCAAGTGGAAGCGTTGGAGGAGAGTAAACAGAGAAGTGACGTGCTCTGACTTAGATGTTTGAAAGATTACTCTGGCTGCTATGAGGGAAATAAATTTTAGGGGAAAAGAAAGGAAGTAAAGATTAGGCAAGTGTGCAGCATTATGCACAATAGCCAAAAGGCAGAAGCAACTCAGATGTCCATCAATGGATGAATAGATGAAAAAATGTGGTATATACATACGATGGAATATTAATCAGCCTTAAGAAGAAAGAAAATCCCGACGTGGTCTACAATATGGATGAACCTTGAAGACATTGTGCTAAGTGAAATAAGCCAGTCACAAAAAGACAAATACTGTATGATTCCACTTATGTGAGGTATTTAGAGAAGTCAAAATCATAGAGACAGAAAGTAGAATGGTGTTTGCCAGGGGGCTGTGGGAAAGAGGGAATGGGAGTTATTAACGGGTACAGAGTTTCAGTTTGGGAAGACGAAAAAGTTCTAGAGATGGATGGTGGTGATAGTTGCACAACAACGTGAATGGACTTAATGCCACTGAACTCTGCACTTAAAAGTGGTTGACATGGTAAATTTTACATTATGTATATTTACCACAATAAAAATAGTAAGAAGTTAGAATAAAAAAAGACCAGGCAAGAAAAAATGGTAGCCTGGACTAAGGTGGTAGAAGTAGATGTATAAGGGATATGTTTTGCAGCTGGAATCTAGAGGACTTGTGGATAGATTGGACAGGCAAGGAGGAGGAAATGTGAGGAGAAAAAGACTCAAGCATGACATCTAGGTTTTTTACTTGACCGAGTGGTGAGACGGAATTTATAGGTCTGAGGAAGGCTGGAGGCTCATGATGGTGGTGAAGAACAAGATGGAGTAGAAATCTAGAGTTCTGATTTGGGTATATCAGGTTTGAGATGCCTACTAGAATACAACCAAGTGCAGGTGTCAATTTGACAGTCAAACATTACATCTGGAGGTCAAAGGAGGTCAAAGGAGGTCAAAGGTCTGGAGGTCTGGAAGGCAGTGCTGGAGATATGAATCTAAAAGTCATTAGTATGTCAAGCTCTCAGAAGAGAGCACAGTCAGAGAAATTGGCCTTGACATTATACATGGCCCAAAAGCACACTATATTATATAACCCAAGAAAGTAGAATATCTTTGAACATAAAAGAACTAAACAATTTCTCGTTTTATAGACAAGAGAAAGTGATGATGAGAAGAAAATAAAGTTTTCATGAAGCTTCTGAGGAATTCTCCCACCGCACCCCCCCCCCCAGTGGTGATAAATGCTTATGGTCTTTGTGGGTCTCTTCCACCTATTTTGTAAATATCAGTACTGCCTTGTAATGATTGCTAACTTTTCCTATGTAGACATTAGCTTTCCAACTCATATGGAAGATGTCCCCAAATGGAGAACATATAATAATTATCTGTGTCACCCACTACAATTATTGCAATGTCCTACACATAAAAGACGCTCAAAAAATGTGTCAATTAATGGACTAATACCTTAGGGAGGACGGTAAGATTGTTCTCCAGTAAGGGGAGGAGCTTCTTGTCCTGAGGAAGATGGCAGGATAAAATGTGATATTGACTCATAGTTGCAATTATCGACCATTCTTTTCAAGAGCAGTGTCCTACTTTTTTAGCCCAAATTGCCTAGAAAAAAGAAAGCAGTCTAACTTATTCGAATGGAATGGCAAATTCAAAAGGTCAATGCATTTTTTTCACTGTGAACTGAATGTGTCTGGCACAGTAAGAGCTTGAAAGGTTACTGATTAGCAAAGATTTGATTTAATTTAAAAAGTATTCCTGATTATCAGCAAGTGATGGGCAGGAAAACCTCTATGGATCAATGCACTCTGCTACTTACTGTCAAGTTCAAAACAGGTCAGCAGTACACATCACTCACACTCACTCACTCAACAAACATTCACCTGGGCCAGGTACACGTGAGTAAGACTTACCCTCAGTTCTCAAGTAACTTATAATTATGTTCACAGTCTAGTCTCCTTGGAAGCGATGAGAAGAGGCAGAGACATTTTCAGGCTGTTAGTGCCTGTGGATGGTACCCAGGGCAAGGGCGAGGTTTCCTCCAAACCAGAATTTAATAAATAGGAACCTTTTAAATGTTACATGATATAAAATTAATTTTAGGTAAATAAGGTGTTACTAGATGACTAGAGTTTCTCCCAGTCTGAAGATCAGGATGGCAGCTGTATGTCCAAAGTAGCTGCTTTATTAATGGCATCAAAACATCTAGAGAAGGAAGTGGCCCTTCAGAAGGAGAGTGGTCAGACTGGAATTTGGAGAATGAGGACTTGGAAATAAAGCAGGTGGCAGTGGGTGGCCAGCACAGCCAAGGGCTAGAAGGCCAGGTTCTCAGAGTCAGCCAGTCGGGTGCCTGTGGTAGGCCTGCTCGTCGAGTGGATGACTTGAGTCAGTAAGGCCACTGAAATTTGAATCCCACAACTAATTTTCCATGTTCTGATTCTAACCATGTAAGAGTCTTTCTCATTACAATGTGGATTCTTGTTTAGACTTCTCTTTGCTAGTGAGAAAACACACCTGTCTGGTCTTCTTATTATCTTTTATATTTTAATTAGATAAATTGGCATTCTGGTTTACATATCAGGCTCACATGAGCTGGGTTCACGTGAGTCTCGTCACAAGAAAGAGATTCATCTCAAGGTGCTGAACACTTTGAATTTCAGGGCTTGCAAATCTGAGGGTTCTACTGTAAATTCATCAAGGGAAGTGCCAAACTGTAAGGCTCTTTGGCAAAAAAGCCAGCCACCCTCCCAACACGACACCACAACTATGGCATCCTTGTACTTTCAATCTCCAACAAAACTCTCTGAAAATTTTAGCATGAAAAATCTTACCACGCCTGCTAGGAATTCTTCTTCCCCTTTAACACCTTCTTTATTCCTCAGCAGGTTATTTGAGCCATTGGGTTTTTGTTTTGTTTTGTTTCATTTTGTCAGGCCTGAATGGAGGAAAGTGGTCATAATTTCTGTTTCACCCTGAGTTTTGTTTTCTACAAACCAAGGAGTCATTTCATGCCCGACACACAGAACATTAGGCCCAGGGTCCCCATCACATATCCCTCTTGAAACTCGTGAAAATCATCACTCTCCAACTCTAAGACCCTGGGAACAAACAGCAGAGAAAGTTAGGGGCATTCCCCCATTCACAAGGTCAAAAACGCGCGTTGGGTATCTCGCTACCGTAGTTGGGAGGTCATGTAAGCACGGTACAGCAGAATCAACCAGCCTATACCTTTGGATCTGTGAGTGAGTTCTATGAGACCTGTCAGGTGCTTGTTACTATAAAATAAACCCCTTTTGGCTGCTTTTTTCGCTCCTGATTAAAAAGAAAGCAAAACTGTAACACAATTCTGAAATAAATTTTAAATGATACTATCATTGCTAATGCTTTTTTTTACAACTCAGTTCATCACTGCAGGCAAATCAGTTTCTCATTCATAAATTCTCTGATTGTCAAAACAATGTACATGATCGTTCGTCACAATGGGGTATATCTTGGAAAGCAATCATAACATAAAGACTTTCTCTTATGTAAGGGACAGCCTAGTTTTGATATATTTTAAAGACAATCCCTGATTGGCTGTCTGCTAATTTGTTCTTATGAACAACGAACTATTTTATTTTGGAACCCTTCAGGATTTTAGTGGCCCTGTAGTGTCATATCTGAATTTCTGCGCAGGTTTTGTTTCTTTTAGCTTTGGTCCTTGTGGTTCTTCAGGTAGAAAAATTCAACTTTTGATCTAAACATATTCCTGTTTAGAATTTTTAAAAAATTTATAGCATACCTGGATCACACAAAAGTGTGTAGATTATTACTTGGTGTATTAGTTAAAATGCCTAGTTGCAAATAAAGGAAACAAATGCTTGTTGACTTAACCAAAAGAGAACTTATTGACAGTGTATTAGTTTCCGAGGACTCCTGTAACAAAATGCCACAACTAGGGGCTTAAAGCAACAGAAATTCATTATCTCACAGTTTTGAAGACTGGAAGTCGGAAAACAAGGTGTTGGCAGAGCCGTACTCTCTCTGAAGCATCTAGGGAAGAATCCTGCCTTGCCTCTTCCAGCTTCTGGTGGTTCCCAGCAATCCTTGGTGTCCTTGACTTGTAGATGAATCACAGCAATCTCTGCCCCTGTTGACATGTGGCATTCTCATTGTGTGTCCCTTCTTTTCTTATAAAGACACTAGTAATATTGGGTTACGGTTTTCTCTAATCCACTATGACCTTATCTTACCTTGCTTGTATCTGCAAAGACCCTATTTCCAAATAAGGTCACATTCGCAGGTACTGAGGGCTAGGGACAAGGCTGAAAATAGTAAGTCCAGAGAGCTACGATACAGGAACATGTTGGTTGGCACGTGCTGCTGAGATGTATGATGTACTGTCTTTCACTCCATCATTGTGTTGTTTACCTGACTCCTCCAAGAGTTGCAGGACCGAGCATCTGAATGCCAGCCAAGCTGAGGTCGCACATGCCCGACACTTGACAGCATTGGAGGAGGGAAAAGGAGGTTCTGTCCCCTTCAGCTTTTATATTGTGAGGAGACACCTGAGTTAGCCCCCACTCCCACTTCCCCTGGCAAGGAAGAAACCATTCCCCAAAAGGGGCCAGATGCAATTAAAATGTGGAATGGAGTCTGGGTAGCTGAAAATGAAGAAACTTCACATTCCTGTTTTGATAGCCACTTACACATCAGGTGTGACCAAAAAATGGATTCTGCAAATTGACCACAGGTTATCTGCATCACTTTAGGGTACACAAGAAATCAGATACATGAATCCAGAATCATTTGTCCCAAATTTTTGGGCCCAGATGGATTTTAGAGTTCAGAATTTTTCAGATTTGGGGAAGATAACATAGTGCATGTACCATGCAGTGTGTAACATCCCAGCAGGGTGTGCCACAGCATCACACAATCAAATGCACAAACTTGTCTGCAGTGAATTATTTGACTACTAACACCAAATGACAAAAAAAATCAAAAACAGTGTCATGTCAGTTTAGGTCAGGTTTGGGCACTAAATGAATTTAGGTCAGATCAGGTTTTGATATTAAATGTTATTTTTAAAAATTGGGAGTTTTCAGAACTTTTTGGATTTCAGAACTGCAGAGAAGGGATTATGGACTATACTTTCACCCAACATATATAAGTCATGAAATCCAAATACATACAAATAAAGCCAAACGTGAAACACTCTTGGTAAATCTACTATAATCTACATCCTGTGTATCAACTCTCAATCTATAACCATCTCCTATAATCTCCAACTAGTTTATCACCTCAGTATACAACCAGTATATAAAGTCTTCAGTTGTTGTCATGTGGCCTTGGGCTCGTGACATAAGCAAAGAAAGAAAGCAAAAACCTGAAAAAAGGCAGTTCTCTTCCAGCTAGTTCATTTAAGGATATGTTCATGCCATACGTAGTTCAAATGAAAGTTACATATCGTCTCATTAACTAAATTCATATCTATAATGTTAAAATACAGTACAGTAATTTATTGGCCTGTGAATTATTGTCATTTTTCTTAAACTTTAAAGGAAAAATTAATCTCTTTAAGTGATCTTCATTTGCAATTATGCTCTATGAACGTGATCATTACATGGAAGAAGGGAGATAAATTATTTATGCCAATATCAAAATGATTTGATTTTTCTTGGTTCTGCTTTGGTTTTCAATGGTCCATATATTGTTCTGCTCAGAGTATAACAAGACCCAAGTCAAAAGGGGAGAATTATGGTTCTTTTTTGAGAAATAAATTCTAATAAAATCTATTTTAAAATATGTGAACTGCTACTGAGAGAAACAAAGAAGGCTGAAATAAATGACCTACTAGGGTCATAGATCAGAGACCTACTGTTGTTAAGATGTGTGTTCTCACCAAATTGACCTATGAATTCAATATCAAATTCAATCTTTTTGTTTATTTATTTGTTTTAGAAATTGATGTGTTAATTCTGAAATTTATATGGAAATGGAAAGGACCTAGAATAGCCAAGACGATTTTGAAAAAAAAAAACAAGACAAATTGAAGGACTAATCTACCTGATTTCGAGACTTAGTATAGAGCTCCAGTAATCAAGACAGTGTGCCAAATAAACATGGAGATCAAAGTAAACAGACCAGAGAGTCAAGAAACAGACCTACCAATAATGTCAATTGATTTTTGACAAAGATGCTGAGGTAATTCAATGGAGAAAAACATTTATTTCAAAAAGTGGTTCTGGAACAACTATATATTCATAAGGAGAAGGAAATGAATCTGACCCCTACCTCACACCATATGCAAAAATTAACTCAAAATAGATGAGAGACCTAAACATAAAGATAAAATTATTACATTATTTTTAAAAGTAGGGAAAAAATTGTGTTACCTTGGCAAAGATTTCTTAGATAGGACACGAAAAAGAATAAATCATGAAAGAGAAAAATGATAAATTGGACTTCATCAAAATTAAAAACTTTTGTTCCTTGAAAGACACCAATAAGAAAATAAAAAGGTGAGCCACAAACTGGCAGAAAGTATTTGCAAAACATATATATTTTTTCTTTCTTTTTTTTTTCTTTTGAGAAAGATGAACCCTGAGCTAACATCTGCTGCCAATCCTCCTCTTTTTTGCTGAGGAAGACTGGCCCTGAGCTAACATCCATGCCCATCTTCCTCTACTGTATATGTGGGATGCCTGCCACAGTATGGCTTGCCAAGTGGTGTGTAAGTCCACACCCTGGATCTGAACCAGCAAACCCCAGGCCCCGAAAGCGTAACATGTGAACTTAACTGCTATGCCACTGGGCCAGGCCTGTGCAAAACATATATTTGATAAAGACTTGTATCCAGGATACATAAAAACTCTTACAACTCAGTAATAAGAAAACAAGCTAACTAATTTTAAAACCTGAGCAAAAGATTTGAACACTTTACAAAAGAAGATATGCGAATGGCCAACAAGCACAAGAAAAGATATTCAAAATTATTAGTCACCAGGAAAATGCAAATTAAAACCACAAAATATCCACACCCATTAGAACAACTGAAATTTGAAAGACTGACAATCGAGGTCTGGTGAGGATATGAAACAATGAGAATTCTCATACATTGTTGGTAGGGAGATAAAATGGTACAACTGCTTTGGCAAAGTTTAGCAATTTCTTAAAATGTAAAACATATACTTAGCATATGATCCAGCAATTCCACCCTTGGATATTTATCCAAGAGAAATGAAAATGAATGTCAACACAAAGGCTTGTACATGAATATTTATAGGAACTTTATTCATAATAGCCAAAAGCTGGACCAGCCCAAATGTTCATCAACAGGTGAATGAATAAATGAATTGTTGTATAGCCAGATAATGGAATACTATTCAGCAATGAAAAGGAATGTACTATTGATACATGCAGCATTGTGGATGAATCGTAAAAATGTAATGCTTAGTGAAAGAAGCCAGATGCAAAAGAGTATGAATCCATTCATATGAAAGCCTAGAAAAGATCAGTCTAATCTTTGGGAACCAGAGCAAATCAATAGTTTCCTGGGGCTGATGGTGGCAAGGAGATTGACCGGGACACAGGCACAAGGGAACCTTTTGGGATGATGAAAGTGTTCTATATTTTGATTGTGCTGGTGATTACATTAATTCATTGAACTTTATACTTAAAATGGACTCGTTTTATTGTATGTAAATGACACCATCCTAGAGTTGATTTTTTTAAAAACTGTATTAACTCTTGTCACTGATGCTTTGATGCTCCAGTGCAATGCAAGAAGGGGGCTCTCCTTAATAACGCTCTGATGAGTCCATCTTTTATGTCAGCGTGTTTCTGATCAATAGTGACATTTGCATTTGAAGTATTTCTTTGAAACTTTTGACAGGACCATTGTTTAGAAACTTTATGGAGGGGGCTGGCCCCGTGGCTGAGTGGTTAAGTTCGCGCACTCCTCTGCAGGTGGCCTAGTGTTTCATTGGTTTGAATCCTGGGCGCAGACATGGCACTGCTCATCAAACCACGCTGAGGCAGCGTCCCACATGCCACAACTAGAAGGGCCCACAATGGAGAATACACAACTATGTACCGGGGGGCTTTGGGGAGAAAAAGGAAAAACTAAAACCTTAAAAAAAAAAAAAGAAACTTTATGGGAGTTAACATAATTGAAGTGAGTTACGTATCGTTATCAAAATGGAAAGAATTATGTAAAAATAATGCTCACATATAAAATGAGCTTAGTAGGTGTATGAGTTTCCTAGGGCTGCTGTAACAAAGGATTACCATTCTGGCTTAAAACAACAGAGATTTATTGTCTCAGTCCTGGAGACTAGAAGACTGAAATCAAGGTGTTGGCAGGGCCATGCTCCCTCTGAAACCTGTAGGGGAATCCTTCCTGGCCTTTCCTAGCTTCTGGTGGTTAATGGCAGTCTTTGACATTCCTTGACTTGCAGCTGCTTAACTCCAATCTCCACCCTTGTTGTTACATGGCGTTGTTCCTGTGTGTGTCTCTCTGTCTTCACATGGCTGTCTTCTTACAAGGACACCAGCCATATAGGATTGGGGGCCTAACCTACTCCATTATGACCTCATTGTAACTTAACTAATTATATCTGCAATGACCGTATTTCCAAATAAGGTCACATTCTGAGGTACTAGGGATTACAATTTTAACATTTCTTTTTTGGGAAACACAATTTAGCCCATAACAGAGGATAAAAATGTTGAAATCACCCTGTATTCTCAACAGGGCAAGACAGTCCAGTTCTATCTCTTACTGACCAGAGGTATGAGATGTATTAACCCATTCCTTCATATATTCAGTTATCTATCCATACATTTATTGATTTAATAAACACTTATAGAACACCTGCAATATGCCAAGACTCGTTCTGGGCACTGGGGATACAAAGAAGAACAAAAAGGCCCGACTGTTGAAGAACCCAGATCCCATAAAGAGAAGAGAAAAGTAAACAAATATCCTGTGGAATTTGCCACCATAGTAATTTATTCAAAGGTGGCAGGGAGAAGAGAGTGACGATGTACCACTGGGCATTTCTGATGGGCCTCTAGAAGAAGTAGTCTTTCTCTAGGAATGATGGGGGCCAGGGTTAGGGGATAGAGAGGGATATCTTCCAGGCAAAGGTAATAGCACATCCAGAGACCTGGAAGTGTGGAAACACATAGCGTGTTCAAGACATTATTAGCAGTTCAGGATTATTGGGTGATTGGTTGCATTGGGTTATTAGGGAGGGCAGAGGTAAAGTCTAGAAGAAAATCTAGGGCCAGATAATGAACAGCATTGTGCACCGTGGCAGAAATTTAGATGTTAGCTTATGGGAAATACAAAGGCAATTAAAAGTTTTTAAGCAAAGAAGTAATAATAAGATTTATATTTGTAAGCAGGGAATTACTAACCACATTCCTGGGGGTGGAATTTATTAAAATGAAAGTCTATAAAAGAGGACCAATCAGGTGGCTTACCCAAATTAAGACAAAGGCAGTAGGACAAGAAAACAAGGAGTGACTTCCAGAGATATTTAAAAGGGAGAATGAATAGAAATAATGGCTGAGGAAAAGGGAAAACTCAATCACTACTTTACAGTGTTAAGAGTGGAAGAGGCTATGGGGAAGAAAATGACATTTAAACATTTAGTTTACTTATTCATGCTCCTCTTTTTTGTGTAAATGGACTTGGGAGAGCCTTGCAGGGGTATAAACATTACAACAGGTTCAAAAAATAATAAAATAAATGGGGAAATAGAGGTGAAAAGACATAAATTGAAGTCAAGATTAAAATTAGCCCTCAAAATGCATGCTATCTGATTTGCATAATTACTTGAGAAGAAGTTGATTTGGCTTGGAGTTTCTCAATGACCAGAGCAAAGAGAGAAGTAGTCTCAGTACAAGATCCTCAGTGTCTGAAGGGTGAAAATAAGAAGACTGAAATAGACCAGCTTTCCCTGGCACTGAGAAGGGAAAGAAATTCCTCATGTAGTTAAAGAGTTCAGTGTTTGATACACATCAAGCTGGAAGAGCCATTGGGACAAGTGGACAGATGAAAATATGCATCCAAAATTCAAGAGAGAGGTTGAGCTTGGTAATCCAGACTTGGGAATCATTGCCCTTCAGTGTATGTGTTCTTCAAAATTGTTCGTTGTTGCTTCATACACCTCAAGAATTTCATTAGCAGTGGGAAGCACACATTCTTCTGTTAAAAGTGAGAATGAAAGGGCCGGCACAGAGGTGTAGTGGTTAAGTTCACGTGCTCTGCTTTGATGGCCCGGGGTTCTCGGGATCGGATTCTGGGTGTGGATCCGATCCACACGGCTCTACACACTGCTCATCAAGCCACGATGTGGCGGTGTCCTACACACAAAATACAGGAAGTTTGGCACAGGTGTTAGCTAGGGGCTAATCTTCCTCAAGTAAAAAGGGAGAGATTAGAAACAGATTTTTATCTCAGGACCAATCTTCCTCGCCAAAAAAAAAAGTGAGAATGAAGATTACTGATGAAAGACTATGTCATTAAGTTCCATTTTTCAAAAGGAACTTCAGATGATTCTAATCCTTCAATTTGCATGGTGGAATTCTACATGAGGATCAGAGTGGTACCACTCATAACTCCACTTCTGTGTTGAAAATTGTTCAGGTCCACCCACAATCAACAGCAAAAGTGTGTTCTAGTCGTTGTTATGTGGAACCATGATAGAGAATTTTTTGTCATGACTTCCTTTAATGTTGTACACGTACTCAGTTAGTTCAGTCCTGAGCTCATGATTTCAGAGAAAAAGAGGCAATATTCAGCCATGAGCAAAACTTATGTTTTTAGGATAACTAATGTTCACCATATGCCCATCTATGTTTCCTTGAAAAGTAAGATAAGCTTTCAGGTTTTCTCTGTTGTTGACTTAGAAAAAGGACATGTATGCAAGTGATTTAAAATCTTGACTAAGTCCACTCCCCTGTTTTGACTTATAGCTATCAGCCTCACGCACAAAATCAAAGCACGAACTTGGAGAAGCCATATGCCTTTTAAGAGACATTTAAGGGAATTCATTACTGCTGTTTAACTTTTTAAGCACATTCTGTTGACATCTGCCTAGAATTCCCCAGAAACCACTGGATTCAAATCTTCATCAGTTTCATATATAATATCTCTGAAACCATCTGGTTCTTAGCAGTTCAGGGGACACAGTCAAGCAAAATCCTTCTAGTAGCTCTATGCCTTTTGATTACCTAAAGTGTTTTTCTCTTTACCAATTGAAACATGTCAAAACTTTCACATTATTCCATAGTCATTCTTGACTCTGTGATGATAATGCTTTGAAATAGGTCTACCCTTTCTTAGACCAGGTTTGCACTTACAATTAAAAAACATAAAAATAATATCCATTTAGCAATATGTCTTTATGCTATAACTGATAATTTTTAATGTTTCCATCCTGAAGAGAATAGAAATTCAGCTTCTCTACCACTAAGTAATAAGTTTCAAAGTCAACAAAATGATGAGGAAAATATCGGTGCTGAGCTTAGTGTACCATTTGTTTTTATTTATTTACTTTTGAGGAAGATGGGCTCTGAGCTAACATCTGCAGCCAATCCTCCTCTTTTTGCTGAGGAAGATTGACCCTGAGCTAACATCTGTGCCAATCTTCCTCTATTTTATACGTGGGATGCCACCACAGAATGGCTCGGTAAGCAGTGTGTAGGTCTGAGCCTGGGATCCGAACCTGTGAACACCGGGCCGTCAAAGCAGCATGTACAAACTTAACTGCTGCACCACTGGGCCAGCCCTATACCCTTTCTTTTTAAAGCAAAAATATGATATTAATAAACAGTTATAGAGGCACAGTATGGAAAAATGAATTTCAAAGAACAGTAGTGTAAATGCTGTATTTTGCTTTCAGGTTCAGTGGATTTTTATCCTGAGTAATAGCTTAAAAGATTAACCAGCTATTGGTTTCATAAGCTTGAACACACACCTCACAGTAGAAAACAAATTGGCATTTGGAGTTCCTGGATAAAGTGCTATTCAAAGTGGCTCCATAGTCATTAAAACACAGAGTTAGTTTTGTGAATGGCATCAGTGAAAAATCTTTCTCATGTAAAGAAAGCAGTAGGAATAAACTTTAAGTCAAAGGCAAGTTCTTCTGGTCCCTCATCCGCAATGTTTATCCCAGTGGGATATGATCCAGTCTGTGCAATTGCTATGTTCCACAGTAATTATAAAGAGCAATAACATGTGGTATGAATAGAACACGTAACAAAGAACAGCAGTAGATGGTAAAATAAACCACCGGTTATGTCAAAACTAATAAGTTATTTACTCATGCAGAGTCAATGAGTTAAGAGGTCAGATGAGCCCCGTTGTTTAAGCCTTACTAATAGTGCACATGGCTTTTCTGGTTCATCATTTTCAACAGTTCCTTCAGGACCGTTTTAAGGATTATGTGAAATTGACTGGATTTCATTAATGGCTTATGTAAGAACATGTGCTCATATCTTTGAAAGTGAGGTCCAAGATAGTCCATGTAAGAATCTGCCTTTTTGCAGCTTCTCGGAAGAGGTGGAGCATTATAAGACCTCTTGTCATAAATACAGCACTCACTATCATAGAAAATGGCATCCATCTTTTTTAGGAATGAAAGTAATTGTACAGTGAGATACCAAAGCATGTTTAAAATGTTATGTATCATGGTGTACTTAAAAAAACAGTGCACTTCTCATTGACCGTCCCATTTTACTTTGCTTTAAAATGCAGATGTTTTCTTCCTATTGAAATCTTTGCACTTTTATTTATAAATGTATAGGGGAAAAATCCATTTTAGACATATGCAGTCTCATAAATTATGTTTGGTAGTTGAAACAGTACACACTTATGTCATGGGTTGAACATCCTCCTTTATTAGAATGCTATTTATTGCCACCAGCTGCACTGCTTAGCTAAGAAAGTTCTTGACACCAGCGATTGCTTTTCAGCACCACTGCTTCCGGCTGCCAACAGGGGCTTCCATTTCCCAATGAAGCCACCCCTCACAAACTCTTCCTTCTGCTACACTGATACCTCCTGTCAACATGATGCTGGAGAATCGATGGGGGATGGGACTACACCCCTCATGCTCTCTGATCTCCCAGGCTGTAAATCTCCCTTGGCTTTGAGATTTCTCCGCTAATAGCACTGGTCTGAGAGCTGTCAGATGCATTTGGGGAACCTACCCAACAGCAATGGAGTTTTCAAAATTAAGATGTGAATTTAGCTTGTGACCAAAGGGTGTTTCAGAGTTGTTGGCATGTATTTCAGAAGAGAAGCGTGGTGCATATCACAGTCGACCCTGGTCTCTATTTTATTACATTTTACAGCAGGGAAAACTAGACAAAGGTAATTACTCTTCTTCCGTTAAAGACTGTGATTACACTTGCATGAACAGTTAACCCTGCTGTTATTTTCTCTGCTGCCTGTGCCTATGGCATACAAAGCAACCAAGCAGGAAAGGTATAGAAATGGGGGTCTCAGCTCATTTCCAACTGCACAGTAAGTCCACTTTGAAAGGTAATCTCGCAAACCACAGCTGTGTATGCCAACACAACGGCACACTCTGTTATTTGTTGACAGGATCTGTGTCCATGTCTTCTGCACACCAATTTGAACACTGGCTGCTTTTTTAATGCCTCCACACATAATTGGGCTCCCAGAGCCCACAGAGCTCACAGCAGCAGACAGTGACAGGGGGAGACCCCCCTCTGTTAACGTGGAAACAGAATTTCCTTGCTCTCCTCTAGAAAGGAAATTCCCTCTAGGTCAAGGTTAAGGCTGTCTGCATTGTGGGGAGGGCAAGCTAACACAGAAGATACTTGAACCTGTGATCCTGGAGAGCTCTCTTGAAGTGGTGTCAGGCCCTCAAGCCTTCATAGGCAGCAAATTTCTCCCCTTGACTAAACAAGAGGACAAGCAGAAAATTGATTTCTAGACATTACCTTTGAGATACAGGCTGAAAATTAGAACTTCAGGGCGCTCTTTGCCCCAACCAAAAGCTCAGGCAAAGATGGGCTCTGAGCGTTCTTCATTTCTGGCTTGGAAATGCAGCCATTCAAGCTAAGGGCCCCTTTTGGGATAAAGTCATTGTCCCTTCCTTGGGTTTTGCCTCTAACTCAACAGGCGATTGGGTTAAAACAATATAGTCATGCGGCCATTGTTTACAATCACTTTCACCTGAGGTTCACCAACCACTCACCAGGCAAAGATTATTATCTGCATCATGAGAGAGCAGAAACCAGAGCACAGAATTGTCACCTCTGGCTTCCCCGGTGCCATCCACTGGCTCAGAAGTGCTAACAAGGATGCCCGACACCCAACTTGGTTTTTTGTTTGTTTTGTGTTGTTTTGTTTCCTCTTGGGCCAATCTCCAATATCAGATTGAGCAGAAAGAGCAGGAAGGATAACATGGAGTCAAAGTAGCACATGGAAGAGTGGAAATGCTGAACTCGGGCTGTGTGCTGGTGAGTATCTGTGTGTATTTCCATATTGACAACACAAGCCAAAGAGGAGCCACCTCCACACTTCAGAGACTCTGAACATCCTGCACATTGACCATCTAGAAAAGAAAGCAGAGGAGACAAGCGATTTTAGTAGAAAGTAAGTATATTTTTTTCTAAAAAGTACATAGTTAAAAACAAAAGGAACTCATCTTAGGAGACTTGGTAAAATGTCCCAAGTGTATACGGGCTCTTTAATGAAGCTGAAAGCGGACAATGTATTTTAAACAATTAAAGAATGAGGATCACGATTTTTTTTAAAAAAAGGATTAAGTAGGAAAAGACAACACTGACACCAGAAATGGAACCTCAGGACAAAATTGAATACAAGTCTCGAGGAAGTCAGAAGAAATGTGGTTACTGTCTTCTTTCAAGATAATCTTTTGCTGAAATGTCATGTAGCTGAACCTGATCCGTTTATTTAATATTCATTGGTGATGTTAGTAACATACATTTTGGGTAGCAAAATATGGTCATAAAAAATGATCAAAAAAAGAGAAGCTTGAGCCTGTTTCCTCTGTTTTGTGGCGGTAATTTGAATTTATTCTGTAATATTCATTCCACAAATATTTATTGTGTGCCCACTGGGACCAGGGACTGTACGAGTTGCTGTAGATCTTTCCATGCTGAATTTCTAGGATATTACCCTTAACTGTAACTGTGACATACAACAAATTTGGGGGAGCCTATTGAACCAATTATAGGAAAGTCTACCCTCACTCGCTTCAGGTTGTAAGAAGACCTCCAGGAGGATCTACAATTTATACAACTTCTCCTAAACTTCCTTAAGCTATCATAGTCTTCTCTATTATCCACATAATATTTCCTTGCTTTAAAATTTCCAAATGAGTTTGATTGAGCAATTATAGAAATTAAATAAGTGGGAATTACCTAATAGTTAGTTCTCCCATGTTTGTGAAAGAAAGAATAGTTATGAAATAACTAAATCTATTTTTCACTTCAGGAAAATAAATACCTGTGAACAAATCAATTAATTGCTACTCTAATGTCCTGCCAGAAATTCTCCATTTGTTGTATCAGCTCAGTAGAATAAACATCGCTAGATGGCACTGATAATTATCATTTGTCTCAAAGGAACCCAGGAGAATCAAGTGACTCGATAGACAAGATTTTATCTTACTTGCAAGAAAGTAAAATAAGCAATTTTGGTGATTATACTCAATGGGATAACGCAGAACAAAGTCAACTTAATGCACATGGAATTCAGAGCCAGACTAAGCTGCGATTCTGGCTTTGCCACTGTATTAAACTTGTGCAAGTTGCACAGCTTCTTAACGCCTCATCTGTGAAGTGGGTATAACAGCCTGCCTACCACACAGAATTTGTCCTGAGGAATAAATTGTTTTATATGTGCTAAGTACCCAATAAATGTTAGCTATGTTTATTATAATGTCAAAAAATTATTTTAAGTGAATATACCTAGAAGAGTTTGCAGCCATCTTTGGCTTAGTAGTGGCATGAAACACGGTTTACACCTCTATAGAATTACTCAATACAGTAACTTGGCTTTCCCGGGTAGATTCTTCTCTTTTCTCCAAATGTTACTCTCTTGTTTCATTTCACGGCTTACTAAGACCCAATATCGCTTTCTCCTCACTTTAAGAGCTTCTAAAATCCCTCTTTCCCCACAGAACATTGTCTGACTTGTAGAAGTGAGATGATAAATCTTTTTCCCCTTCAGTTTCAACAAGCTACTTACACAACACAAACACGGAACACACCAAGGCGTGTAAGTCAATGTTTACTTTACATCCTAGCAAATGTTTTTTTGCAATGTGCACAGTTTAAAATGTAGGCTTCTTGCCAGAGCAGGAATATTGTGTAGCTAATTTGTTTCCTAGGCTCGTACTTGACCATAGTCAGGAGTGGGGGTACTATGTACCTTCCTTAAGACGGATTCTGCGTGGTTCTGAGGTCTCAAATAGTCCTTTTAACCTTCTGCAGCAAACACCAATACAAGTAATTCGATTCTGACGGGAAGACTGAAAATCGTCCTTCTAGAATATTTTGTGCTGCGTTATCACCCAAAAAGTGAGGATGGAGAGGCAGAAGACCAGAGAGGTGTTTCATCCTTCACATCTCAAGAAGTGAGCCTGACAACAAGCATGAGGCAGCCCCCAGGAGAAAGAGGACAGCCATGTGATGGACGTCTCCTTCAGTCCATCTCCAAGCCGTGGCACCCTTTAAAAGAGCCACTGTCAGGGTTAAAAGAGCATCAGATGTCATAAAGGGAAAGAAAAGCTGTGGCATGTCCAGCTGAGAATCTCCCACCTTTTCCTTGGTGAAATAGTCTTTCCCCCACCCTGACCCTCAATTATATAAGTGATAGCATCCAGGCTGAGCACTCAGCCTTGCCACACTCCAGGACAATTTTTTTTTTTTTTGAGGAAGATTAGCCCTGAGCCAGCTACTGCCAATCCTCCTCTTTTTTGCTAAGGAAGACTGGCCCTGAGCTAACATCCATGACCATTTTCCTCTACTTTATACGTGGGATACCTGCCACAGCATGGCCTGTCAAGCTGTGCCATGTCCGCACCTAGGATCCGAACCCATGAACCCCCAGGCCGTGGAGAAAAGGAACGTGCACACTTAACCACTGCGCCACCAGGCCAGCCCCTCCAGCACAATTTTGAGTCTCCCATCGGAGCTGAATTACCTGTATTGGTGTCTGCTAGAGAAGGTTAAAGAGATTACTTGAGATCTCAGAACCATGCAGAATCCACCTTCAGGAAAGTACACAGAGCTAACGTTATCTAAGACAATATCTACACACTGAAGTCACCAAGAGAGATTTATAAATGCTAACGCTGGTTCCCACCCAGAGGTTTGGTCCAGGATGTGGCCTGGGCATCCGGATTTAAAGCTGCCCTCATGGTTCTAAAGTGTAGTTGAGAAACACTGATCTATCCAGTCAATAACCTGAGCACCAACCCACAAAGGCAGTAAGGGTGTGCTCTCTGCCCCAGACTTTTCCACGACTTGGCTCTGGAGGTGAATTGGCAACACAACAAAACCCCGGGTCCTGGCACTGGCCCCTCAAGTCCATCCACAAATATTTATTGAGCTTTTACCACGTGAAAACTTCCAGGTCGATTTTCAAAAAGGTGATATTCTTCTCAAAGAATCAAACCCCTTGTCTCTCCTGTACCTTGCCACCCCAATTCTTCTCCTTAAGGGGAGGCTAGCTAACTATTACTATGGCGATTCTTCTCTTTCCTAAGAAGCTTAGTTAAAAATAAAGCAGCCTAGGGGCTGGCTCCGTGGCCGAGTGTTTAAGTTCGCGTGCTCCGCTGTGGCGGCCCAGGGTTCGATCCTGGGCGCGGACATGGCACCACTCGTCAGGCCACGTTGAGGTGGCGTCCCACATCCCACAACTAGAAGGACCTGCAACTAAGATATACAACTATGTACAGGTGGGTTGGGAAGATAAAGCAGAAAACAAAAATAAAATAAAATAAAAATAAAGCAGCCTTTACAGGCTGTGATTACTTGTTTGAAATTGTTAGAAATAAGAGAGAAGATATAGACATATGAATGCATTTTTCTATGCTTCCTAATAAAATGAAACTGCAAAAAAAGTCAACAGGTCACAGGAATCTCCGGGGACTGACTACACATGCCCACCCATCTGGTTTTCTAGGAGCTGGAGCCTCACTCCAAGAGAAGAAATAGTGGACAGAAAGGGAAACCATTAAAGGACAACAAGGACAGAGGTAGAGAAAGCAATGAAGTCAAAGGATGGAGTGGAGAATGAAGCAGGGTGAAAGAGAAGAGGAAAGTGGATCACTCATTGCACAGAAAGTCCTCACTCCCAGGGTTAATTGGTGCCAGTAGAAGGCATCTCCCAGAAAATCCACTTAAAATAGAACCATAATTTGATGTAAATAGTTCAAAAAGACTTGCTTAGAGCTTTTATTTTGTTCATTTTTTAACTGAAGTAACATTGGTTTATAACATTATACAAATTTCCAGTGTACATCATTATATTTGAACTTCCATATAGCCTGCATCGTGTTCACCACCAAAGTCTAGTTGCCATCCATATAAATGTGCCCCTTTACCCCTTTTGCCCTCCCCCATCTCCTTTCCCTCAGGGAACACCAACCTGTTCTCTGTATCTATGTGTGTGTTTGTTGTTCTTCCTTTATCTTCCACATATGGGTGAAACCATATGGTATTTGGCTTTCTCCATCTGGTTTATTTCACTTAACCTAACACCCTCAAGGTCCACCCATGTTGTCGAAAATCGCAAGATTTCATCTTTTTATGGCTGAGTAGTATTCCATTGTGTGTGTGTATATATACACCACATCTTCTTTATCCATTCATCTGTTGATGGGCACTTAAGTTGTTTCCAAGTCTTGGCTATTGTGAATAATTCTGCAATGAATATAGGAGTGCAGATATCTTTTTGAAGTCTTGTTTTTGTGTTCTTTGGATAAACACCCAGAAGTAGAATAGCTGGATCATATGGTAGTTCTATTTTTAATTTTTTGAGGGATCTCCATTGCTTGAGGAATCTCCACTGTTTTCCATAGTGGCTGCACCAGTTTACCACCAGCAGTGTACAAAGTTCTCTTTTCTCCACATCCTCTCCAACACTTGTTATTTCTTGTCTTTTTAATACTAGTCATTCTAACAGGCATGAGATGATATCTCATTGTGGTTTTGATTTGCATTTCCCCAATAATTAGTGATGTTGAACATATGCCTGTTGGTCATCTGTATCTCTTCTTTGGAAAAATGTCTGTTTGGATCCTCTGCTCAAATTTCAGCTGTTGTTTGTTTTTTTGCTGTTAAGTCGTATGGGTTCTTTATGTATTTTGGATATTAACCCCTTATCAGATAGATGATTTGCAAATATCTTCTCCTGATTGGTAGGTGTCTTTTCATTTTGTTATGGCTTCTTTTGCCATACAGAAATTTTTTAGTTTGATATAGTCCCATTTTTTGTGTTTCACTTGCCTCAGGAGACGTATTCAAAGATACTGCTAAGACCGATGTCAAAGAGTGTACTGCTTATGTTTTCTTCTAGGAGTTTTATGTTTTCAGGTCTTACTTTCAACTCTTTAATCCACTTCGAGTTAATTTTGTGTATAGTGTAAGATAATGGTCTACTTTTGTTCTTTTGTATGTGGCTGTCCATTTTCCCAGAACTATTTCTTTCTTTTTCTTTTTTTAAAGATTGGCACCTGAACTAACATCTGTTGCCAATCTTCTTTTTTTTTACCTTCTTCCCCACAAAGCCCCCCAGTACTCAGTTGTATATTCTAGTTGTAGGTCCTTCTGGTTGTGCTATGTGGGATGCCACCTCAGCATGGCCTGATTGGTGGTGCCGTGTCCGCACCCATGATCCAAACCAGCAAAACTCCAGGCTGCCGAAACAGAGAGCACAAACTTAACCACTCGGCCATGAGGCCTGCCCCCCAGCACCATTTCCTGAAGAGACTTTCCTTTCTCCGTTGTATGTTTTTGGCTCTTTTGTTGAAGATTAGCTGTCCGTAGATGTGCAGGTTTATTTCTGGCTTCTCAATTCTGTTCCATCAATCTGTGTGTCTGTTTTTCTTCCAGGACCATGCTGTTTTGCTTGCTACAGCTTTGTAATATATTTTGAAATCAGGAAGTGTGATGCCTCCAGCTTCATTCTTTTTTCTCAGCATTGCTGTGGCTGTTCAGGGTCTTTTGTTGTTCCATATGAATTTGAAGATTCTTCGTTCTATTTCCATGAAAAACGTCATTGGGAGTTGGATAGGGATTGCATTGAATCTGTAGATTGCTTTAGGCAGTATGGTAGAAGTATCTTTTAAATGAAAGTAAAAATTATAAAAGCAAAGGCATTTTATTTTGTAAGTAACAAAAGATATTCTGTAATTCAATGCAGGACTTCTTAGAATCAAGAGGAATGCATCAAGTATTGATTTTTTGGTGTAGATGTAATTTTCCCAACAACGTTGTAAGATAGATAATCACCCATCATTTCACATTTCGCTTCGAAAGCACAATATTATCACTTTTCATTTGGTTTTTCCAAAAGTCTCACTAAAGCATTTGATATTCACGTTCTCTGTTTAATATTCTCCTTCTCCTTGATTTCTCTTCTCTAGTTGTTAACCGAACTCTACTAGTTTCCTTCTACGTTGAATAGTTGCTTACAATGTGATTTAGGGAATGGCCCAGTGGTGTAGTGGTTAAAGTTTATGTGCTCCACTTCAGCAGCCCAGCGTTCACAGGTTTGGATCCTGGGCATGGACCTATATACCACTCATCAAGCTATGCTGTGGCAGCTTCCCACATACAAAAAATAGAGAAAGACTGGCACAGATGTTAGCTCAACGACAGTCTTCCTCAAGCAAAAAGAGGAAGATTAGCAACAGGCGTTAGCTCAGCAACAATCTTCCTCACCAAAAAAAAAAGTGATTTATGCAGTTCACCAATATTACTTTCATTAATTTCATAAAATTCTACATCTTTTGAAAGATGTGTGATTTTTCTTTGCAATTGATATATATTATATTGTACCACATTGTTGGCTTTTTATAATATTTGATAGTGAGAGATTGACCAGGGTGTTGACATGATGGCCCCATACAAATGTTCTGTTGATCAGGAAAGAAGGTTGAATGGGGACTAATTGTATAAGTTGTTAGTTCAGTAATGCATATTTCTAGGTAATAACCACTTTTCCACTTACCAGGCAGTTTACTGCCTGATAACTTCAGAACTTAGATAAAATTAATCAGATAATGAGGTCGTCATGCATGAAAGCCAGATTTCAAGGTAAATCCAGATATTTTTCCTCCTAATTCCTTTTTCTCTCACCCCAAGGATGATTACTAGCTACCTTGGGAGGTAAGAATCTCAAGTAAAATCAAAATGAATGTTGGAGTATTAGAAGTAAGTCATTTTATGGGAAATTATCTAATAGATGCCCTAAAATTAGTTTCTAAAGAGGCACCATTCCAAGAGCTGAAAAACTATTCTCATGAGGGAGTGTATATTATAAAAGTTATCAATAACCAGAGTTATAAATAGCTGGGTATAAAAGTAGTCACTGGCACCTGCATGATTAAATGACTTGAAATCCACTGAGATGGCTCTTCTTACTCAGTAGAAGTTATCTTACACGAATTAAGAGCAGTACAGTGAAGAGTTGTAAACACCATGGAAGCTGGACCAGAAAACATCTAAGAGAAGCTTGCTGCTTACATCATTAGAACCTTCTAGTCCTATTAGGAGGAATACATTATTTACTGCAGTAAAGGCATATGCCCTACACAATGCCTTCTATCATACTTAATCAGAATAGTTTTCTTAGGAAAGAGGCAGAGAGAAGGAAAACACATCTCAATACCCTCCCCTCAACTGAACGCTTTCAATTGATTGATTGATTGATTGATTGATGCTGGGAAGGATTTGCTCTGAGCTAACATCTGTTGCCAATTTCCCTCTCTCTTATTTTTCCTCCCCAAAGCCCCAGTACATAGTTGTATATTCTAGTTGTAAGTCCTTCTAGTTCTTCTATGTGAGCCACCACTATAGTGTGGCTACTGACAGATGAGTGGGATGGTTCCGTGCCTGGGAACCAAACCTGGGCCACTGAAGTGGAGTGTGCTAAACTTTAACTGCTACACCATCAGGGCTGGCTCTGAACCCTCTTGATTTTTAAACCATGAAGTCCATGTAGTTAAATGTACACATATGAATGTGAATGAGCAGGGTAAACAATTAAAATGTCCTGTTTGTTACATCAGAGCCTGATGTTGATTCTCAGAAACTAAAGAAAATTCAAGCAACTTCAAATCAGTTAACAATATAGAAAATGATATAGAATAAATCTAAAAATTTCAGACTAAATGGCCGATGTCAGCCAGGATTTGCAAAAGGAACCTCAACTACTCAAAGCGCCTCTGCTTAAAAAATAAACCAAAAAACCAGACAAACTATATCAATAAACTTACAATTCAGCAAGTGAAGGAAAAAAAGGTTAAGAATTCAATAGGCAGAGAAGTATCGATTATCAAAGTACTATTTTAATAAAAGGAATAATAAACTGAAGGAAACATGAGAAAGAGAAGAAAATTTCTCTCTTCAGCTAGAAGTCAAGCAAAGAAAGTCTCTTTTAAGCCAGAGGATTGGAATATTCCTTTCCATCATGGCATCCTGAATCAGGTTTCTAGCCTCAAGAACTGGAAACAAGTGGCACTATGGTCAGTTTGTGTCATCAGCCAATGCAGAGACCGGTCAGCACTGAAGGAAAATCATCCTGGGAAGCTTATTATGCCCAATTTAAAATAATAAGCCAAATGAACCATCGGACTGAAGAACAGAAAGCACTATTTCTTGCTGCCAGTCTAAAGGAAACTGCCCTTATTGTGCTAAGCAATTTGTCAGAAAAAGACAGAAAGAGCTCTCTGGTATTATTAGCACATTAACCAGACTTTTTATAGTTGGACACAAGGCAGGATTGACCAGAGTGGAGATCAAGAATTCTACTAGAAAAAGTGGTTAGTCACCAAGCAGATTGATTTAAAATACTGAATATGATTGCATTGGATCTACCCAGATGCCCAGAGGACCTAAATAATATCTGAACTCCATTTTCTGAAACATTTTATAAGTTGTCAACTGAAAATAACGTTACATTATTTTTGTTTTAAATCCAATATTATAAGCACTCTGTAAAGGCACATTATTTAGTAATTTTCCTGATAAATCTTGAGAGAACACAGGGCTTAAAGTCAAATTAATATAGAATAGTAAGATTAGAGACATCAAAGATTTATGCTAATGCAAATGTTAGCCAAGATCAGTCAATTTCAATGGTTCTTAAACATTCCGCTCTAGAAGAATCATCTGGGGAGGCTTGTTAAAAATACTGGTTCTCATGCTCCATCTCCGAAGATTCTGATTCAATAGGTCCACAACGAAGCCTAGAAATCTCTATAGTTAACAATCTTCTCTTGTAATTCTGGCGCACATCAAAGTTTGAGAGCAACACTTCTATTTTAATAATTGTAGTAGGGGCTGGCCCTGTGACATAGTGGTTAAGTTTGGTGTGCTCCACTTTGGTCACCCAGGTTCGCGGGTTCTGATCCCAGGTGTAGACCTGCACCACTTGTCAGCCATGCTGTGGTGGAGACCCACGTATTAAGTGGAGGAAGATTGGCACAGATGTTAGCTCAGGGCTAATCTTCCTCAACAACAACAACAAAAAAAGTATGTAACTTTATGCAGTTATTTATACTAAAAGTGTTAAATATTTTCCGTGGAAAATTTAATAATATATATTGTATTCATGTCATGAGGAAAAAATGGGAAAAATAACATTTTTAAAATCTCATATCCTCCAAAAGGCAATTCCATGGAAAAATATTAAGTAAGAATTGAATAAATAGGATACACATCACATTGCTAATTGAAGAAATGTAATATATAAAAACCTCTTGCACAAGAACATGCTATGAGAGATACATGGAGCAGAGCAGGTCCAGTAGACTTATAGACATGTGAGGCAGGAAAAAAAGCTTATTGTTGAAATACTTTTTTGTTGCAAAGTATTAGCTAGTTAACATACCCTCCACCTTAAACAATTACATACATCTTTTCAAGTACATAGCTGACTTCACAAGGAAGGAAACTCCAAGGGGCCAAAAATGAAGAGAAAATAAAAATTTGAGTGGTAACTGTGAGCTGACTCTATCTTGAATAAATCTCCAACTTCTAAAGGGCTAGGTAATTTGTGAAAAGATAGACCTAGAAAGTATCTACCTATTGGCAGTAAGATGACAAAGAATCTTATTATTTTCAAGCAATAAACATGGGTTATGGGGCAAAAATAATAATGGGATAATAAATAATGGATATTTCTTAATTCTAGAGGATATTAAAATATAAAATGACAATAGTTAAAATAGTGCAGCATTGGCCAAGAAAATACAAACAAACCAAACAAAATACAGTTAATAGGGGAAAAAAAAAGATTTTGAGAATTTGCATTTAAAATCTTACCCTCACAAAGGCTTTATTTATGTTATATTTATTTATATTTACTATACACATATGATGTATATAAATATGCAATATATGTTATACACACACAACTTGTAATGCATGATCTGGGTATCTCAATCATAAAAAGTTGTTCTGGGCAGGTGATACTACTGAGCCAGCTGGAAGAAGGAAATGCAAGACCTGTCTGGAAAAATACATCCTCAGCCCAAGATGCAAAGTTTCCACAAATAAAGCCAAGCTACCATGAGATCACAATCCAACATTACAAAACGCAAAAAGAAGCAATCTGCCTGGTTTTACCCAGTTAGCAGGCAAACAGACAGCAGAATGAGATCTCGAGAACTTCAGAAAAGAAAATTGTGACACAGAAACTTGAAAATAAGTATTTTAATTTGTTTTAAAACATAAAAAGAGGAATCAAAATGAATTAAAAGACCTTTCAAGAAATACCAGGCAGATGTGAAGAGAGACAAAATAGAACGGAAGGAATTACTCAAAATAAAGGAAAGAGAAATAAAGAGATGGAAAATATGAAAGAGACGTGGAGGACAAAATAAAAATTTCTAAAACTTACCTAACAGAATGAATGGAGAACATGTAAGAGGAACAATATTTAAAGTAATAGTCCCAAGAGAATATTTTAGAATTGAAGAAATATATTCAGGAATCACAATGAGTCCCAAGCAGAATAAATTAACCTAAAGGCTTGTAGACATATTGTAGTGAATTGAAGAATACTAAAGTCTGAGACGTTACTTTAAACAAAACCAGAGAAAAAGGACATATCACCTTCATGGGAGACCTATTAGAATATTGGCACATTTCTCAATAATAACAATGAAAACCAGAGGATAATGGTAAAATATCTTTAAAGTCCTGAGAGCAAATAATTATCCACATAAAAATCTGTAGCTGACTAAACTGTTATTCAATAAAGATAAAATAAAGTGAATTTGTATAAAAAATAAAGCAAAATTTATTATTAGCACAACACCACTGGAAAGGGGGAAACTCTTCTGACTGAAAAACCAAACAAAAGAGTAAAAATGTACAACAGTGGTTTTTAAGTCACTATATGCCAGGCATTGGAGGTCAATGATCTTTGAGAAATGGGAACCAATGGTGAGAATCCTACTATTAGTCCAGCTTGTTGCCTTGAGAGAGTTTCCAGGTCGTAGTGCAAGGATGTGGAACTCAGGCGGAGGCCATTAGACCCCCTGAGTTGAGGAGTTGGAGATGAGAGTCTGAGATGGAGGGAGCTAGAGTTCACAGGACCAAGTACCAGAGAAGTGAGAATTGTTCTGAAGGAGAATTCCCTATCAGCAGAGGGTGCCCCTGAGTGTTCTGCAAAACACTCATCAATGCATGAGTGTGAGGAAACTAGCTGAGGTTAGGAAAAGGATCATCCAAAATGATTAGAGAACAGTATCAGGTGCTCATACAGGGCTTGAAATAGTTTCTGTATCCAGCAGCCGTGGTGGGAGATGCAAAATTAATGGTGAACATCACAGATTATTTGAAGTATCTTTCATCGTTAGTGGAGAATAATTAGCCCTAGACCAAGCACTGTTCTGTTCCCACCTAAGAAGTCTTAAAAGTAAGACCTAGCTAAACAACGTTGAGATAAAAGAACAAAGCTGAAAGACTAATGCTACCTGATTTCAAGACTTATTATAAAGCTATGATACTCAAGACAATGTGGTATCGCCATCAAGATAGACAAATTAATGGAACAGAATAGATTCCAGAAATAGTACACATGTTTTCCATGAAGGTACACAGGCAATTCATTGGAGAGAAGATAATCTTTTCAACAAATCATACTGGAACAATTTTATATCTATATTCAAACAAATGAAGTTTAGTCCACACATTGCACTATATAAAAAATTAGCTCAAGATGAATCATAGACCTCAATGTAAAATCTAAAACTATAAAATTTCTAGAGGGAAATATAGGATAAAAATCTTTGCAACCTTGGGTTAAGCAATGGCTTCTCATATACAATACCAAAATCATGATCCATAAAAAGAAAAGGTAGAAAAAGTGGATTTCATAGAAAGTATAAACTTCTGTTCTTGGAAAGGCATTGTTAAGAGAATAAAAACATAAGCCACAGTCCAGAGGAAAATATTCGAAAATCATATATCTGCTGAAAGAACCTACGTCCATAAAATATAAAGAGCTCTCATATCTCAATAATAAGAAACAAACAACCCAATTTTTTAAATGGGCAAAAAGTTTGAATAGACACTTCACCAAAAAGGATATGTGAACTGCAAGTAAGTACATGAAAAGATGCTCAGTATTACTAGACATTAGGGAAATGCAAATTAAAAATACATGAGATACCATTGCCTACTATTAAAATGCCTGAAATTTAAAGAGATGGACCACACCATGTGTTGATGAGGATGTGGAGGAACTAGAGTGCTCATACACTGCTGGTTGGAACGTGGCAGTTATTTAAAAAGTTAAACATACAATTACTGTATGATCCAGCTCCATTCCTATGTATTTAAACAAGAGAAATGAAAGCATATGTCCATACAAAGACTTGTAAGCAAATGTTCACAGCTTTATTTGTAATAGCCAAGAACTGGAAACAACCAAAATATCCATCAAAAGGTCAATGGATAAACAAATTGTGGTATAGCCACACAAAAGACCATTACTCAGCAATTAAAAGCAATGAACTATTGACATGCAGCATGAATAAATTTCAAAATAATGATGCTGAGTGAAAGAAATGGGACAAAAAAGATTGCATACAATATGATTCCATGTAAAATTCTAGAAAAAGTAAATTTAACTATTGTGACAGAAAGCAGATCAGTGGTTGCCTGGGGACAGAGGATGGAGGCCATAAAGAGGAATTACAAAGGGGAATGAAGAATATTCTGGGGATGATGGGTATGGTTATTATCTTGATTGTGATGATGGTTTCATGAGTGTATACATATGTCCAAATTTGTCATATTGTGCATTTTATTTATGTGCAGTTTATTGTACACCAATTATACCTAAACAGCACAACACTTAAAAAGCAGTGTAAATAGGTAAAATAGGTAAAACATGAGTTAAGAGAGCAAAAATATGTGCTGGATGTCTTTGTTGGGCTTTCCAGGCTTTCACTCTCTCTCTACATCTTTTTCTACCCTGCTCTGTGCCCTGAGAGATTGACTTCTCTGGACAATCCAGAGACTCCATTTGCTCTCTGGGTTCTATTGGTCCAGCCAAAGGGGAGGAACAGCAGAAGACCAGAAAGCAGAAGGAGAATAAGGTTGGATATTGATTTCCCAGCTTGCTCACTGCAGGTTTACATCAGGCTGGCTAAATTCCTCAACCAAAGGTCTCAGTTCTTGTCAGGTCACTCTATATAGCCTTCTTTGTCTCTAGCTCCCGATAACTGCTCCTTCCTCTCATTCCTTCAGCTATTACAGTGGAAATGGAGTCTGTTATTACTAGGTCTGGAGTCCTTCCCTTTTGGTTTCCCCATACTGTGGCCACACCTTTGTAAATGATCTTTTATTACACCTTCCTTAACTTGTTATGGTTGCTATGTGTTTCCTGCTAGGGATCCCACTGACAAAAAGATATCCAAATACATTCAATAATCATATTAAACTCTCCAGTTAAAAGACTAATGTACAGATTGAATTAAAAAACAATGACAAAATCTAACTATGTTCTGTTTACAAGTGACGACGTTAAAACACAAGGGCATAAAAATATTATGGTTGCAAGGACGAAAAAACGTACCATGCAAATACTATCCAAGATAAAGTGAATATATCTATAGTAACATCAAACATAAACCATTATTAGGAATAAAGAAGGTGACCAAGTAATGATAAAAATTCACCAAGAAGGTATAACTAGTCAAAACATGTATGCATTTAACAAATAAATTCAAACTAGATAACACAAAAACTTGACAGAATTACAAAAAGAAATTGACAAATTCATAAACACAGTGGAAGATTTCAACACATCTCTTTTAGCAAATGATAGATCAAGAAAACAAAAATTAGTTAGGAAGTAGAAGATTTGAACAACCCAACAATTAGACCATATACTTTAGAAACACATTTACCGAAGAATGTCATAAAGCAATCTTCCATAAATATGAAAGCATAGGAATAAAAAAGGGATTCTCTGATCATTAGTTGGAAAGCAGTAACAAAAAGTTTCCTATACATAAAGAAACACTTTCCCCACAACTAGAAGGACCTGCAACTAAGACATACAACTGTGTACGGGGCGGGGGCAGGGTTGGGGAGATAAAGCAGGAAGAAAAAAGAAGAAAGAAACACTTTGATAAAAGAGATATTCAAATGAACAATAGCAGTATAAAAAAGCACCTGATATGATCACCGATCAGGGAAATGCAAATTAAAACCACAGTAGGATACTAATACATACCCACAAAAATGGCTAATGTTAAAAAAGATTGACATTACAAGGGTTGGCAAGGATTCAGAGGAATTGTTACTCTCGTGTATTGCTGGTGGGAGTGTAAATTGTTATAACTGTTTTGGAAAACTACTTGGCAGTATCTACTAAAGCTATGCATATGTCTACCCTATGATTCAGCAATTCCATCCTAAGTATATGACTAAGAGAAATGAGTGTGTATATTTACCACAAAGCATATATAAGAATTCTTGTGGTAGCTTTATTCATAATAACTCCAAACAGGAAACAACCCAAATGTCTGCTAATGTGAGAATGGATGAATTGAGTTACATTTATACAATGGAACATTATAGAGCAATAAAAAAGATGAGCTGCTGGTACAAAGAATAACATTGATGAATCTCATGGATGTTATGCTGAGTAAAAGAAGCCAAATATAAAATATATAGACATACGATTACATTTATGAGAATTTCAAGAATAAACAAAACTAATCTATGGAGATAGAAGTGAGAATAGTAATTCCTTCTGGGGTAAGGTATTAACCGACAGATGGGGCAAAGAAAGCTTTGGAGTAGTGGACACATTCTAAGTCTTTACCTGGGTGGCAAAACATGGCTGACTCTCTTCTTTCTCCCTCCTTCTCTCTCTCTCTATACACATATGTATGTATACATATATACAAAATGTATACATATACACACACAAATATATGTATACATAGTATATGATCATCATATACTATGTATACATATGTAAAAATTTATCAAATTGTACACTTAAGCTTGGTGCTCTTCCCTGTAAATATGTTATACCTCAATTTAAAAGTCTATCAAAGGGTCATAAATTTGAAAATTAGAGAACGTGAATTAGCTATTTAAAATTTACTTACACAGAAAAATAAGTTCAAAATTCTACCAAAGAAAGACATAATCCCATTCCTATGCAAAAGAGAAAAAGTACTTCAACTTATTTTATGTCAGATATCACTTTAGTACCAAAAATAGATAAGGAGAGTTTCATAAGAGAAATCTATAACTCTGTCTCACTGATTAACATAGATGGAAAAATCCTAAATAAAGTTGTAGCATACTAAATGTAAGGAAGAAAAAAAGACATTATGAACACTTAAGTTTATCCCAAATATGCTAGGACGATTTAACATTTGAAAATTTATTCATGTATGAATTTCACCATACTAATAGAATAAAGTTCCAGAAATCTGCATAGAAGTCCTCTTGAGTCTTTGGCTAAATACCAATCTCTTCATATTTCTGGGGTGAGAATTCATGAAGCTAGGTAAAGAACAACCTAAGAATACCAGGAAGTGATAAGCTGAACAATTCCCAGAATTTACAAAGGTCTGGGAGATAATTGAGTTCTGAATGGTCAAAGTGAAGAGACCTTTGTGAACACCCAGAGTGTTAATTAGAAATCCCAGAAGGATTAGTCTTTATAGCAGGGTTAAATTAGCCCTAGAGTAAAGGATACCCTAGAGCTACCCTAACAAAGCTTAAAAAGAAGACTCAGGAGGGTCAAGCTGGTCTACAAGTAACTTAACCACTTGCCAAAACAAACTCAGCATTCTTTAAAGAAAGCAACAAAATCCAGATGTTCAACAGAATAACATTTACAATATCTAGCATCCAAGGAAAAACAAAACAAAAAAACTAGACATGCAAAGAAGCTGAAAAATATGTCACAAACCAGGAGAACATGAATTCAATAAAAAACAATCCAGAAATGACAGAGATGATGGAATTAGCAAAATGACTTAAAAACAGCTATTGTACATATGTTCAAGGATTTAAAGGAAAACATGAACATAATAAGAGGATAAAAGATTTTTTTAAAAAAATAAGTAGAAACTTCTAGAGCTAAAAAAGGCAATAACTGAAATGAAAAATTCACTAGGTGAACTTAACAGCAGATTATATGCTCTAGAGGAAAATATCAGTAAACTTGAAAAATAGAATAGAAATTATCCAAACTAAATCACAGAGGAAAAAGAGGTGAAAAAAATTAAACAGAGTCTCAATAACCTGTGGGATAATTTAAAGGCCTAACATATGGCAAATTGGAGAACTTGAAAAGGAGAGAGCAGAGAAGCAGAAGAAATACTTAGCTGAAAATTTCCAATTTTGATGAAAACCATAAACTCAGAGATCCAAAAAGCTCAATAAACTCAAGGCAAAACGAACATAAAAAATTACACCAAGGCACATTACGATGTTGAACTGAGGTCTGTTTCACATTAGTGATTGTTTATATGCTCTTACTCTGTAATTAAAATTAGAGGAAGATGTCCACAAAAAGTCTCATATGTAAGTGTTCACAGCAACTTTATTCTTAAAAGCCCTAAACTGGAAACATTCAAATTTCTATCAAGAGTCAAATGGATATATTTAACTTGTGCTATATCTATATAATGAACACTACTCAGCAATAAAAGGGAACAAGCTCCCTATAGACCCAATAACATGGATATATCTCACAAACATTTTACTAAGCAAAGAAGCCAGAAATGAAAGAATGCATACTGTATGAGTCCATTTGTATGAAAATCTAGAACAGATGAAACAAATCTAAAATGACAAAAAGAAAACCAGTATTTGCCTATGGCTGGGATTGGGGTTGGCACTGACTGCAAATGAGTGTGAAGGAATTGGTCTATATCTTGATTAGAGGGTGTTTAATGGATGCATGTTTGCCAAAACACAACAAACTCTACACTTAAAATGGATGCGTTTTATTGTATGAAAATTATACACCAACCATGTTAATTTTAAAAGTTATAAATATTACAAACTTTATAGCAACAGAAATATAAATAAACTGTAAATAAATTACTCAAATATGCAAACTCTTATGGAGAAAATGACAAAATATAATTGAGGACATTTAGGAAGACCTAAATAGATGACGAGATATACCATGGTTGTGGATAGGCACACTCAATATTATGAAACTGTCAATTATCCCTCAAATTAGTCAAAAATTCAAAGAGCAAAGGGCCAAATATAGCCATGAAAATTTTCAGGAATGATAAATATCATTGAGGGTTGATGGGAAAGACTAGGAATGATGTGATAAATACTAAATGACAAAAGCTTGAAAGCGTCTGTACTCTATCATAAGAAATAATCTTTCCTGTATTTTTTTAGAGAAAGAAAATAATTTGATTGTTTTTGTCTATTTATTTATTTATTTTTTATTGAGGCCATATTGGTTTATAACATTGTGTAATTTCAGGTATACATTATTATATATCAGTTTATGGATAGACTGCATCGTGCTCACTTCCAATATCTAGTTTTTATCCATCACCATACATATGTGCCCCTTCACCCCTTTTACCCACCCTGCCTTCCCCTCTGGTAACCACTAATCTGTTCTCCTTATCCATGTTTGTTTGTCTTCCACATATGAATGAAATCAAATGGTGTTTGTCTTTCTCTGTCTGATTTATTTTGCTTAATATAATATCCATGTTGTAAATGGAACTATTTTGTCTTTTTTTACGGCTGAATTTTATTCCATTGTATATATATATACCACATCTTTATCCAACCATCAGTTGATGGGCACTTGGGTCGCTTTCACATCTTGGCTATTGTAAATAATGCTGCAATGAACACAGGGGTGAAATCTCTTTGTATTGTTGATTTCATGTTCTTTGGATAAACACCCAGTAATGTATCCCACTACTGGGATCATATGGTATTTCTATTTTTAATTTTTTGAGAACTCTCCATACTGTTTTCCATAGTGTCTGTACCAGTTTGCATTCCCACCAGCAGTGTAGGATGGTTCCCTCTTCCCCACATCCTCTCCAACATTTGTTGTTTTTTGTCTTGGTAATTATGGCCATTCTGACAGCTATAAGGCAATATCTCATGGTAGTTTTGATTTGCATTTCCCTAATAATGAGTAATGTTGAACATCTTTTCATGTGCCTATTGGCCATCTGTACATCTTCTTAGGAAAAGTGTCTGTACAGATCCTATGCCCATTTTTTGATTAGGTTGTTTGTTTACTTGGGGTTGAGTTGTAGGAGTTCTTTATATATTTTGGAAATTAACACCTTGTCAGATATATGATTTACAAATATTTTCTTCCAATTGGTGGTCTTTTCATGTTGTTAATGGTTTCCTTTGCCTTGCAGAAGGTTTTAATCTGATGTAGTCCGATTTGTTTATTTTTTCTTTTGTTTCCTTAACCTGAGTAAACATGGTATTTGAAAAGATGCTGCTAAGACCAATGTCAAACAGTGTACTGTTTATATTTTCTTCTAGGAGTTTTATGCTAAGACTGATGTCAAAGAGTATACTGCCTGTGTTTTCTTCTAGGAGTTTTATGGTGTCAGGTCTCACATTCAAGTCTTTAATCCATTTTGAGTTAATTTTTGTGTAAGGTGTAAGATATGGTCTAATTTCATTCTTTTGCATGTGGCTGTCCAATTTTCCCAAAACTATTTATTGAAGAGATTTTCCTTTCTCTATTCTTAGCTCCTTTGTCAAAGATTAGCTGTCCACAGATGTGTGGTTTTATTTCCGGGTTCTCAATCTGTTCCATTGATCTCTGTGTATGTTTTTCTGCCAGTACCACACTGTTTTGATTACTGCAGCTTTGTAGTATATTTTGAATTCAGGGTTGTGATGCCTCCAGCTTTGTTCTTTTTTCTCAGGATTGCTTTGCTATTCAGGGTCTTTTGTTGTTCCACAAAATTTTAGGATTCTTTGTTCTATTTCTGTGAAGAATGTCATTGGGATTCTTATTGATATTGCATGAATCTGTAGATTGCTTTAGATGCTACGGACATTTTAACTATGCTTATTCTTCCAATGCATGAGCATGGAAAATCTTTCCATTTCTTTATGTCATCATTGATTTCTTTCAATAACGTCTTATAGTTTTCACCTCCTTGGTTAAGTTTATTCCTAGATATTTTGTTCTTTTTGTTGCAATTGTAAGTGGAATTGTACTCTTGATTTCTCTTTCTACTAGTTTGTTGTTAGTGTACAGAAATGCAACTGATTTTGTAACTTGATTTTGTACCCTGCAACTTTCCTGTAGTTGTTTATTATTTCTAGTAGTTTTCTGGTGGATTCTTTATGGTTTTCTCTATATACAATCACGTCATCTGCAAACAGTGAGAGTTTTACTTCTTCCTTTCCAATTTGGATACCTTTTATTTCTTTTTCTTGCCTAGTTGCTCTGGTCAAAATTTCCAGAGCTATGTTGAATAGAAGTGGCAAGCATGGGCACCCTTGTCTTGTTCCTGTTCTCAGAGGGATGGCTTTCCCTTCTTCACCATTAAGTATGATGTTTTCTGTGGGTTTTTTATATATGGCCTTTATTATGTTGAGATACTTTCCTTCTATACCCATTTTATTGAGAGTTTTTTTTATCATAAACGGATGTTGGATCCTGTCAAATGCTTTCTTTGCATCTATTGAGATGATTATGTGATTTTTATTCCTCATTTTCTTAATTGGAATGTCACATTGATTGACTTGCAGTTGTTGACCCATCCCTGTATCTCTGGTATAAATCTCACTTGATCCAGGTGTATGATCCTTTTAATGTATTGCTGTATTCAGTTGCCAATATTTTGTTGAGATTTTTACATCTATGTTCATCAGTGATATTGGCCTGTAATTTTAGTTCTTTGTATTATCCTTGTCTGGTTTGGGTGTCAGGGTGATGGTGATGTCATAGAATGAGTTAGGAAGTGTTCCATCTTCTTCAAGTTTTTGGAATAGTTTGAGAAGGATAGCTATTAAATCTTCAAATATTTGGTAGAATTCTCCAGAGAAGCCATCTGGTCCTGGACTTTTGCTTTTTGCAAGGTTTTTTTATTACTGCTTCAATATCTTTGCTTGTGATTGGTCTATTTAGATCCTCTATTTCTTCTTGATTCAGTTTTGGGGAGGTTCTATGATTCTAGGAATTTATCCTTTTCTTGTAGGTTACCCAATTTGTTGACATATAGTTTTTCATAGAATTCTCTTATAATCCTTTGTTTTTTTGTGATGTTCATTGTAATTTCTCCTCTTTCATTTTTAATTTTATTTATTTGAGCTTTCCCTCTTTTTTTCCTTATTGAGTCTGGTTAAGGGCTTGTCAATTTTGTTTATCTTCTCAAAGAACCAGATCTTAGTTTCATTCATCCTTTCTACTGTTTTTTTTTTTTAATCTCTACTTCATTTATTTTTGCTCTACTTTTTATTATTTCCCTCCTTCTGCTGGCTTTAGACTTTGTTTGTTCTTCTTTTTCTAGTTCTGTTAGGTGTTGTTTAAGATTACTTATTTGAGATTTTTGTTTTTTGTTGAAGTAGGCCTGTACTACTGTAAGTTTTCCTCTTAGTACCACTTTTGCTGCATCTCATAAGAGTTGGTATGTTGAGTTTTCATTTTCATTTGTCTCCAGGTATTCTTTAATTTCTCCATTGATCCAAAGGTTGTTCGGTAGCATCTTGTTTAGTCTCTACATATTTGTGAGTTTCACAGCTTTCTTCTTGTGCTTGATATGGTTTCAATCTTAAATTTATTGAGGCTTGCCTTGTTTCCCAAGATATGTTCTATCTTTGAGAATGTTCCATGTGCAATTGAGAAGAATGTGCATTCTGCTGTTTTTGGATGGAATGTTCTCGATATATCTATTAAGTCCATCTGGCCTAGTATTTCATTTAAGGCCACTGTCTCCTTGTTGACTTTCTGTCTAGATGATCTATCCATTGATGTAAGTGGAGTGTTGAGGTCCCCTACTATTATTGTGTTTCTGTGAATTTCTCCCTTTAGGTCTATTAACACTTGCTTTTTATACTTTGGAGCTCCTGTTTTAGGTGCATATATATTCACAAGTGTTACGTCCTCTTGGTAGAATGTCCCTTTTATCATTATATACTACCCCTCTTTGTCTCTCATTATATTTTTTATCTTGGTCTGCTTTGTCTGGTATAAGTATGACAATACCTGCTTTCTTTTCCTTTTCATTTCCTTGGAGTATCTTCTTCCATCCCTTAACTCTAAGCTTATGTTTGTCTTTAGAGCTGAGATGTGTTTCCCAGAGAAAGCATGTTGTTGGGTCTTGTTTTTTAATCCATCCAGCCACTCTGTGTCTTTTGTTTGGAGAATTCAATCCATTCACATTTAGAGAGATTATTTATATATGAAGGTTTAACACTGCCATTTTATCTCTTATTTCCTCACTGTTCTATATTTCCTTTGTTTCTTTTACATTGTATTTCTGACTGCCATTTCACTTTGGTGGTTTTCTGTGATGATCTTCTCAGTTTTCCCTTTATTTATGATTTGTACCTCTGCTTTGATTTTTTGTTTACTGGTTACTGTCAGGTTTGTATATTAGATCTCATAGATGAGATACTCCATTCTCTGATAGCCTCTTATCTCCACTATCATAAGCAGGTTCCGTCCCTCTCCTCCTTCCCTTCTGTGTTATTGTTGTCACAAATAATTTTTTTTTGTGTTGTGAGTTTGTAACTAAATTTAAGTGTTTATAGTTATTACATTTTATTTTATGTTTTTGCTGAGGGAGATTTGCCCTGAGCTAACATCCATGCTAATCTTCCTCTATTTTGTAGTATGTGGGCCACCAGCACAGCATGGCTGCTAACAGAGCAGTGTAGGTCCGTGCCTGGGAACTGAACCCAGGCTGCTGAAGCAGAGTGCACTGAACTTAACCAGTAGGCTGCCAGGGCTGGCCTTATAGTTATTTTTGATGCTTTCCTTCCCTTTATTTTTTATGTTATAATTAAGTGTTTACTAATCTATTCTGATATAGAGCTGCAATTTTCTGATCCTGTCTGTCTATTTGTCTCCTTGCTCAAGGCTTTGTAAACCTTTGCTTTTTAGTTTCAGATGGGAGAGCCCCTTTCAACATTTCTTGTAAGGCAGGCCTTGTGGTAATGAACTCCCTTAGCTTTTGTTTGTCTGGGAAAGATTTTATTTCTCCATTGTATATGAAGGACAGTTTCACTGGATAGAGTATTCTTGGCTGAAAGTTTTTATCCTTCAGTGTTTTGAACATATCATTCCATTCTCTCCTAACCTGTAAGATTTCTGCTGAGAAATCTGCTGAAAGCGTGATAAGAGTCCCTTTGTAGGTTATTTTCTTCTGCCCTGCTGCCTTTAATATTTTTTCTTTGTCATTGACTTTTTCCAGTTTTAATATTATATGCCTTGGAGGAGGTCTTTTTGTATTGATGTAATTAGGAGTGCTATTAAATTAATGTACTTTTAAGTCCAGTTTCTTACCCAGGTTTGGGAAGTTCTCAGCTATTATTTCTTTGAACAAGCTCTCTGCTCATTTCTCCCCCTCTTCTCCCTCTTGAATACCCATAATCCTTATGTTGCTTTTCCTAATTGAGTCAGATATTTCTCAAAGAATTTCTTCATTTTTAAAAAATCTTAGTTCTTTCTCCTCCTGCACCTGAAGCATTTCTATATTTTTATCCTCTAAATCACTAATTCTGTCCTCCACAGCATCAGCTCTGATTTTTATTGTTCTTAGGTTGTTGCTTTATCACATTAATTGTGTTCTTCACCTCCAGAATTTCTGTTTCGTTTTTTTTTTTTTTTTTGGAGCTTCAATCTCTTTGGTGAAGTATTCCTTCTGCTCATTAATTTTATTCCTGAGCTCATTGAACTGTCTGAGTTTTCTTGTAACTCACTGAGTTTCTTTACAACAACTATTTTGAATTCTCTGTCATTTAGATAGTAAATTTCTGTGACTTCAGGATTGGTTTCTTGAGACTTGTCATTTTTCTTCTGCTCTGAACTGTTAATACAGTTCTTCATGGTGTTTGATGAATTCATAGTTTGCCAGGACATTTGTGGTAGTAACAGGTGGCAGATTCCACCTGCCTCTGCTTGGGGGGAGCAGGGGCTTTGTTTTCTGATCCTGTCCCGTCTGCTGGAAGTTGTGCAGGTAAGGCTGCTCTGGGCTTGTGTGGGCTGGCTGCAGCCACATTCCAGGTTACACTCACATGTGCAGGGCCTCTGGTTTGGGTGGCTGGGTAGCACACTGTAGGTGGGGCCACTGTGCTAGGCAGGGGATTGGCTGAGCTTCTATACAAGGAGGGATGGGCACCTATGTGGGGGCTGAGCTGCCACTCAGTGGATCCCACAGACTGCTGTGCTCCACAGGCGGAGTGCCTTCTGAGCAGGCAGGGCACCTTCTGCCCACCTTCATATGCACAGCTGCATGGTTCTCTCAGACGTCCTGTTGTGCTGTGCAAGCAATCCTCTACTTGTTAACAAATGTCCATTTAGTCATGATGTAGAGAGGAGAGACGAAGGGAACAACTCACTGTGCCTTGATGCTGCATCATTCTCTTGATTCTGTTTTTAAAGAAAGCAGCATGAGAGAATTTATCTGTATATTTGTCATAGTAAATAACTCTTCTCAACCAACAACTAATTAAAGTATTTTAGCATTAAAACCAGTAATAGTGATATGTTCTTAATATGAAAAAAATACAGGGTGTTTATCTAATACTAGCCAATTAGGGTTCTGATTTGTTGGAGATTTTACCAAACTTGATTATTTAGCTAATTGAACCCCCAAACGAGCATTTCTAACTGAAAATCATCTTTCTAGAGAAACAGACCAGAATAAACACTGTGGAATTTTAACATCTTAACCCAATGTACTCCCAGAATATTGACTTTAGCATTCCTCTTATTTCAATTTTTCTTATGGTTACAATTGGGAAGGGCAATGGGTAAGGAGAGAAGAGAACAATAACCCTGGTATTTAATGTCTTCAGTCCCTTGCTCATCCTTTTTCCCTACCTAGTCCCTTAGACCAAAAGCCACATTTGTCCTCTACCCTGCCACAGGCTAGGGCTGTGCATCATGGCACAAACTTTGTAAAAGAGAGTCTTCCAAGCTAGGTTGTAAAATGTTAAATAGGGGGATAAAGGCATTTAGAAAATCCTTTTCTCTCTCTGGACAATGCCTGACTTTCATTGTTAATCTGATCAGCTTTGAGGCTCCAAGCTGATCAGTGGACTCTTTCTTCCAGGTTGATTCTCCCTCCACCTCCTGGGTCAATAAGCCTCATGACTAACACTTGAGTCAGAGCAGGTATCTTCAGTTATCTATCTTTTTGGAATAACAAATGAAATCAAAGACAACTGCATTATTATGTATACATATAATGGCACAAAATAATTAAATCAACATGGTGGCTAGCGACCAGAAGTCCAATAATCATACAAACTAATCTACTTATATCCTTCTCAGGAAAAAAAAATTTTTTTTAATCTTGCAAGGTCAAGTTGTCTTTAATTACAGTATAAAAATGTTATGAGAAATCCAAATCATGTTGAAAATGTTCCTTTCAATAAGATTTTATCTATTATAAATGATGTGTACTATAGACAGGAATAGGAAAATAATAGTAAAAACAAAAACAAGTCACTTGTTAAAGTGAAGACATAGTATTTTTTTCTTTGTATTTCTAATATTTTTGTTATTATGTTGGTTCTACAGCAGAATTACTGTTTCAGTTGATGAGTCAATATGGAAATTCAACAATCCTGTGCAAGATTGATTTCATCTCAGTTATTATTAACCATTTTCAAGCTCCTTATTCAACCTAATATACTTTGATGAGAGGTTCTGAGTAAATGAGGACACTGATGCCAGTCTCTACCATTCCTTCTTGTCCTAACACCCTACTGCCACCACCTTATGCACTCTGGAATTCCCATTGTGAAGTACCTTAGTCAACTTTGAGCTCTCATAAGTTCAGTGTCAATTGTCAATAATAGAGAACCACAACAAATCAGATGCATGCAATATTAAGTATAGCCAGAAAAAAGTAGAACATTATCAGTTCTCTGAGCCATAACACATCATAATTTATCTGAACCAAGAACAGTTTTTTGTTGTTGTGCTGTTGTTTACTAATTTAGCTCTTTATTCTTGGGTCAGTTTTACCAGGAACACTTTTTTACAGTGTAGTCATTGTGTCTAAGAAAGAAAGATGTGTTGGAGCTTACAAAAGATCTGGAGGGGAGTCACTGAATGATTATATGTGAAGATCTAAGAGTATACTCTACCTAATTTGCTAGAAAAAATTTAAGTATTGCCTAATAGATCAATTCTTTAGATAAGTATACTGAAGGTAATATTCTGAAGTAGTCTGCTTTTTGTGCCTTTGCCTTTCTAAGTTCATGACCACCTCCCTGGTTGGCCCAAGGAAACTTCTGTTATGAAAGAAGGGAGGAGGTCAAGTGAGGAGGAGGCTGTGAAAGAGACAGAGAACTATTACAAAAAGATACAAATGTTCAGATTCTGACATTTCAGATGTAACTTTGTATCAATAAAGTATCAAAAATAATTATCTGACCACAGTTTATAAACTAGCCATTGTCTTGAGAGAAGAATGCCAAAATTATTATTTATTCTCCCCTAGGATTTCAAGAACCAAGCCTACAGGACCTGCTCAAGCTGTTCTCCCAGTCTCTCGTAGAGGGCATTCCTTCTGCCTGTTAGGCTTGTGGGTAGAAGAAAGAGTATACATAGTGAAAGCGGGCAACCTACTCCCTTAGGCCCAGGGTATTATGGGAAAAAAAGAAGATGGAGAGAAAGGAGAAGAAGGGGAAGTTACCATAGAGCTCACTTTCTCTGCATTCCACCCTCCAACTTGGAGGTGACCCCTTTGGAGAAAGGTGTCTTCAGGTACATACAGATAAGTTGAGGAAAACCACGAGAAGAATGGTCTTGTGCCAACATGGGATAACTAAGAGGGCAGAATGGTGTGGTTGGGCAGCCAGACAGTTTAGTTTGCATTCCTGAGCTTTGCTCAGTTCCTGAATGGCATGAATACAGTGAGCCTTCCAAGGATGCGTTCTGGAAAGGATAATGTGACTCCATAACAAAGGCTGACCATCTGGCTCAGAGGCTAGCTGGATATAGTGCATGGCAGTGCCTGAGAGGAGTCAGCAGGAGCTAAGGGAAGGCAAAGTAGGCCAGAAAGCACCCCTGGGTCCAAAAAATGAAAGATACGCCAAACTATGTATTGTACCAGCTGCAGACTTCAGCCACAAAAGCCAGCATGGTGAGTAGCAGCCTAGAGAGAGAATTGACATCATTCTTATGACCAATGAAATCCAAGGGTCCCTTCTCTTCCCCTCCTACACAAGGTAAAGAATGTCTCTTCCCAAAAACTGAGGTGCCATCTTGGAGAGGAGGTGAACAGAAGAGTATGAGGCTGAAATTTCTGAGAGACCGTATTTTTTTTTCCCTAGAGATTAAGGACTTTCTACACGTGCTTTAAAATTATTGGAGCAGATTAAGAAATAAACCAATGTAGGTTTCAAGTTAGTATGAGGAGAGCAAAACTAAGGAAATTATATTTTCTCTACCCATATGAATTTTATTCTGTCCCACTATTAAGATAAATCTGAAAATGATTGTTTGCAGAGAGTAGACTATACAAATTTGCAAACTCATGCAGTCTTGTAGGGTAAACAAGAACTTTTTGGTCAAAATTATAATATTAGAATTAGAAAGTCCTCCTTAAAGTTTAGAAAATTTAGTTTGAAGAAAAATAAGAGGAAATAGTAATTTCATATGAATCATTACCCTAATTTATGGTGAAGGCTAAAAATATAATATTTTGAAGAAGAATTTAAATGAATTAGCAGATTCTATAAAGCCAAAATATATTAATTGAAACAAAAAACTCGGGGCTGGCCCCGTGGCTGAGTGGTTAAGTTCGCGCTCTCCACTGCAGGCGGCCCAGTGTTTCATTGGTTCGAATCCTGGGCACGGACCCGGCACTGCTCATCAAACCACACTGAGGCGGCGTCCCACATGCCACAACTAGAAGGACCCACAACAAAGAATATATACAACTATGTACCGGGGGGCTTTGGGGAGAAAAAGGAAAAAAACATAAAATCTTTAAAACAAAAAAAGAACTTAGGACTTGGGGAAGTATGCTTTTCAAGCAAGTGTAATTTGTTACTACTGCAGACGTCAACATCAAGCTGTTTGGCCATTGGTATGCTCAAGAGTAGACCCAAAATCACTAACCAGGATAGTGGTTTAAGTTTTGTGCATCAATATATATTATTGTATAATATAGTATTTCAATAAACACAACATACGAAAAAGGTTTAAATAGATATATTGTTGGTATATCATAGTAGGTTAGTGCCGGTTTGAGAAGGTTGCTTGGCAGAAGTAAGTTTGCAACAATCTTGAAAAAAAACAAAGCAAATAGATGCACAGAGAGAAATAAGATCTGAAAGGTAGATATTTGCGAGATATGAGTGAGGGAAAAATAGAAGATTAACAACAAAAGATAGTGGTGAGAAGAGGCAGTTTTTAAAGGATATTAACTGCAAAATAATCAGAGCAAGACCTTGATATAGTGCTACTCGCTGGTCTAAGCAATCTACATTTACCAATTCATTTAAGCCTCCCCAAAGCCCATAGAGGTAGCTACTAGTATTATTAGCATCCCCATTTTACAGATAAGGAAACCGAAGCATAGAGAGGTTACAAAATTTGCCCGAGATTGTTCATCAGAACCAGGATTCCAATACGGGCTCTGTAGCTCCTGGGTACATGTAATTAACTTCTATACCATTCTGCAGTTCTACAAATTAAAATGAATTTGGATTTTAGGCAATAAGGAATTTAGATTTGGAGGCAATAAGGACTCACAACAAATTTTTGACAACTTTATGCCCAAATGTGAGCGTAATTCCATTTTTTGTTTCCTGTTTGAAGAAAGAAGCACCAAAAGTCCACTTTGACCCTCTAAATTAACGAGGAAGCAATTCTATTTTAGAAATTTCTGTAACAGGTTTAGCACACATGTGCATAAAGACATATGTACAAGCATATTTGTTGTTGTGTTTGTGGTAACAAAAGACACGAAATCAATCTAAATGTTTATAATAGAAGACCAACTAAATAAATTACATTTCATCCATGCAAGGATTACCCCCTTCAAAAGAATGGGGGAGATCTACATGTACTGATATGTAGAATGATCTCCAACTTATATTAACTGTAAAAACCAAGGAGCAAGAAAGTGAATGGCAGATTTCTTCCAGTTGCTCATCCTGATCCATGCTCCACTCTCCACTCTGTTCTTTGCCCTTGGAGACCAACCCCTATGGATTATATCACTGGGCTCCTAGGTCCTTTGGCTGCTTGTTGGATTTGACCAGTGGGGAGTCTACGGGATCAGAGGTCTGAGTGTCATTCCCTCTCTAACTTGGGGCAACTGCATCATTGCTCCTCGCCTATGTGATTTCTTCCTTCCAAGTTGAGGTAACGACTCACTTTCCTCATTTTTTTGAGCCGTGGGGTGTAACAGCTCCACAGTTACCATCCTGGGTTACTGAGCTGTCTCCTTGCAGTTCTCCCAAATTATAACCCATATACTTGGCGATAATTTCTTTGTAAAGAAACTGTCCTACAATTTTCCAATTTAAGTGTGCCCTCCATTTCCTGTTATGACCCAAATATGCTATTATGTTAACAAGAAAAAGAGTAGTGGAAATATAGAAATATACACTTAACTATGCAGAGAATACATTTTGAATGGTATATTAAAAGTTCTAACAATAACTGTCAGGGAGAGAAAATGTCACTGGGGGTTGGGAATGGAAGGAAGTCTCATTTTCATGGTACATCCTTTCATATTGTGTGAGTTTCCTACCATCTCGATGTATTAGCCATTAAGGAAAATAAAAAAATGTTAAGAAAATAATTCAGACTTTACCTGCAAGATGGGAAGAATCAATGAGGAAGCTGTTCCATAAAGTCCAAAGTCTAGTTTGGATAACGCATGTGGAGAAAAATTTAGAGCACGTGCAGTCCATGAAGTTGAGTTGCACATGGACAGAGATAGGATCTCCTCAAATAATATTTCGCAGATATTTAATAAAATCTAACATAGAGTGATACACATTAACACATGTACTATCTACTTTTGAATTATTTGCCATTAAGTTATTGAGTTTTCTGTTTAGGTTTATATTGCAGATACAATTCACAAGCAAGTCACAATCTTCATTTGTTCTAAATGTAACAATTGTTCAAGTTTACCTGTGGCTTTATGAAGTGAAAACTCACTAGTGATAATGACTATAGGTCACTTGAGGCCACAGGAAATAAGCCTTACGGTCGGGATTTCAACCTTCCGTTACATCTTCAATCAACACTTTTGCAAGTAGTGAGGGCAAAAATTAAGTTTTCTTTTTTCTTTTTTTTGGCAACAATTTCTCAAAGGCATATGCTTCAAACTCATATGACTTCACTTCAAATTGAAATTAAGAAATGTTTTGAAGCATAGTCATTTGATAATAATTTGCTTCAAAATAAGCAACATGCTCCTTTTTAATGGGACCCACATGCCATAACAAGTGACTCAGTAGTGTGGTAAATGGAAAAACAAGGTGCTCTCAAAAATAGTCCCCAAATATATTCCAGTCTGAAGTTTTGGTGGTTGTGTTTCTTTGTTATTTGGGTCCCCACTTTATGGGTATAGGTGCAAACCCCACCATTGTCTTCTTCATTGCAAGGATGACGAATGCTCTGAGAAAGAGGAGCTGGGCTTCTGGCAAGAATCTACTCGAGACTTCAGTGTGTTTCAGCTGTCAGGAACTCATTGTTTTCTCCTCTCTCCCAGGGACCACTAGCTACCTTCTTACCAGGAAGAACGACCCTTTGACAGCACAACTGCAATCCAGAATCTCCACCAAATTGTAACCTTCGAGGTGCCAATGGCATTGACAAACTAATCAAGATCAGAAGGTCAGAAAGACAAATGCATTAGTACATATATAGTCTCCAAGTTATTTGGCAATTTTCTGGGCTTGCAAAAAAACAATTTTTAAAGTTTCTTTTGACGTATTTATTGCCCTTTTGCTTACAATCTTTACACTGCCAGTATTCTTAATGTATTGGGGATTCCACCATATGAGAATTCTGCCTTTATTTCATTGCAATACATTTCATAAAAAGTTGAACCAGAAACAACAGACTCCTCGTTCCTCAAACAGTCGCTAATTTTCTCTTACTCTGTTTTTACCATTAGCAACATACCAGTTAGGTTGGCTATTTACTAAAGAATATTCCATGGAACAGCTGAAACTAAAAGGCTTGGTTATTAGCAGTGAAGGCAGATAAATAATAAACTTAAATAAAAGGCTGGCTTGCTATTTAAGCTGCCTGACAAGTTGGATTAATTCAGCTTTAAACTGGCCCAGGCCATTATACTTAAGTTGATTAAAAAGAACAGTACTAGATAGAGTTTTTAAAAAATATGCATATGCCTGTAATTAATTGCTTACTTTCTTCACAGTAATTTCAACTTTTAATATATAATAATAATAATGATAATAATAAATTACAGCAACCATTTATCAAGCGTCTGCTACGTGTTAGATACTTTACATGCATTATTTCTACACTTTACCACAACCTGTCTGGGCAAAGTATTAATATACCCATTTTACAGAAAAGGAAACGCACTCAGAGATTTTAAGTGGTCCAGGAGACAACATAATCTCATTTCTTCCAATTTCCTTCAATGTTTCAGTTTACAGTGAGTCAAATGACTTGGTTCAGTCATGCAGAGATTTTAGCTGCCTTATTCATGGGCTGAACTGGTGCAATTTACTGATGGTCTTAGATTTGGGGAGACACAGCTTGACAGCTGCAAGGAATGTGTTAAATGTCAGTGAAATAATGGAGTGTGAATTGGCTTATGTCATCTTAAAGATTCTGTTCACAAGGACACCAACATCAAACAGGTTTTAATAATTAAATTGATAGACATTTCCTGGAGCAAGAAGCTGTGGCCACATTCTGTAAGTTTCTTGTGTACTACCAAATCTTGTGTGGGTGTGTAAAAATCAAGCACACATCGCTAATGAAATCGTCATCCTCAAGGTTAAAAAGGTTCTATATCTTAGTCTAAAAGAAACAGTATTATTGAGTTACTGATCTGGTTCCAAGAGCAGTATTGAATTTAAATGGATGATCAGTCTGCAACCTTACTTACTTTTTTTGATGACAAGTGGCTAGATCAGAGGGCTACACTTTGTTGAAGATGATATTCCTTGTCTCCATTCCGTGATGCAAAAGTTTTCACACAAGTCATAGAACAAGAAGTCCAATGTTACGTTCGGGAATGGCAGATCTCTTTAAGCTCTTCCCAGTGGCTTTCATGGCAATGAAGAAGCCAAGGAGCATATTTTCCTTGCCATCTTACGTGCTGTTTTTAGTCTTTATCTGGCAGCATGCCTGGAGCATGAGGGTTGGTCTCTAGATAGATCTTTAAGTCTTTCTCCTTGCCAATTACCATCACTCAAATACCCTCATTATCAGTGGGTATCTTAAACTCTGGGTTACACCTCCTTTTTTATTCCACTTCCAGAAGTAGAGCTTCTAAAATAGATGCTCCTATTAATGATGTCACTCAGCTGACCATTTGTCTATGCCTAAAGATGGAGTTGCAAACACGACAATTTCTGAAAGAAAAGAAAAGGTAAATAATCCAATGATCAAGGGGCTGGCCCCGTGGCCGAGTGGTTAAGTTCATGCGCTCCGCTGCAGGCGGCCCAGTGTTTCGTTGGTTCGAATCCTGGGTGCAGACATGGCACTGCTCATCAAACCACGCTGAGGCAGCGTCCCACATACCACAACTAGAAGAACCCACAATGAGAAATATACAACTATGTACTGGGCGGCTTTGGGGAGAAAAAGGAAAAAAATAAAATCTTAAAAAAAAAAATAATCCAATGATCAAGTTTTTATGTACAAAACGTAATTATCTTTAATATGACGTAAAAATTAATACTCTACAAAAGAGCCTAGGCTTCCAAAAGTGAAATGATTTGCATATATCAATATTAAATTCCCTATTTTGCTTACACAATTTTGCACCAGGCCTCACAGACAGTTGTAGGATCTTTAATCTCATGTTTTTCTCCATCCTACCCTCTCAAACAAATGTCCAATAACTTTCTCGCTCCTGCAATACTTCCATTTCTAGTTCTTAAAGTCTTTTTTAAGACATAAGCATAGAAAGAAAGGACTGAAAGGGAATTTAATAAAAGTTGTCATATTTATGTTAAATTTTATGACAATATATTTGTGTATATATGGGGAAAATACTTTGTATAGATCAAAGGGAAAAATAATATATTTCCATTCTGCTTGACAGTATCATGTAGGGCTTCCAAAAGTAGGTGGCATTTGAGTTGACTCTTGAACTTGATCCATTTGTGGACCAAGACATTTCTCATTTAGGTAATAGAATTAGCAAAGCCACAGCAGAGGGAAACAAGGTATTGGTGGCCTGATGAGTTGTCCAGTGGAATTTGAGTATCTGTGTGGAGGGTTTAGCAAGGTGGAATAATTCCAGGTGGTAGAAGGTCATCTTAGGCATTATTCTGTCAGCAAACAAGAAATACTGGAGGCTTTAAATCATACTATCTCCAATATAATTCACTTTATTTGCTCAAACAGGCTTTTATCAACTAATTGTACTTTGTTGAGGTGGCATAATCCTTTTGCCAGCACTCCATCCAGTCTCATGCATGTGCGCTGCCTGAGCTGGCTGCAGCTTCACAGCCACAAATGAGTCGCTATGTTGATCTTGAACATCAGGACTTTTAAAAGTAAACCCGAAAGGGGAGCCGAGCTACCTCACCTACTTCTAGCCTGGAAAGAGAGTCAGGCTTAGGCACAAACAACAGGTGGCTAAGTAGCTGGCAGCCAGAAAAAGATTACAGAAATAGAGAAAGGAGATGTCTTCTAGAACACCTATTCTAGGCTGTTCTCATAACAATTCTCATTGCTCTTCCTTTCTCTACCTCCTCCTCCCTCTCATTGCTCCCTAAAAGAAGGAAAGGATGGTAGAAGATCTTTGTCTATCTGAAAATGAACTAGACTTTTCTCTCCATCTCTCCCCCTACAGAGGTACCACAGGACACAGAAGACAACTGCACTTAGTTGGATGGACTGTTTGCACACATGAGGAGTATACCACAGAGAGCTCATTCTGCATGGTAAGAATTGGTCATGGGCTGTATGAATTGAGGTGATGTGCCGTATATCTAGTGGCATGTGGCATTGCGTGGCATGTGGCATTGCATAGCATGGAGCACTCCCCACATCATTGCCAGAATTTCTGGTGCAGGTACCTTGAATATTTGCTATCTACTCCATTGCTATTTCCAATGCGTGATGTCTGAGACGAGGTCCTCCATCACCTCTTATTTGAAATACTTCAAGAATATCCCTACTAGTGGTGGTGGTGGTGATGATGATGACGATGATGCTGATGCTGATGCTGATGATTGATAATGATAGTTAACTTTTATTGAGAGCTTTCAGTGTGTCAGGCTTCTTTCACATTCATTTTTTAACTTTTAATTTTCAAATAATTTCAAACGTACAGAAAATTTGCAAGAAGTATGCGGATCTCCTGTACACCCTTTCCCCAGATTCACCAGTTTTTACAAATTTTGCAACATTTCCTTTCCCATTCTCTCTCTCTTCCTCTCCATATTTTTTTTCCTAAACTGTTAGGAGTTTGTTGTAGATATCATGCTACTTTACAATTTACATTTCAGTGTGTACTTTCTTATATAACTATAGCACAGTTGTAAAATTGAGAAAATTTAACGTTGATACAATCCTTTTATCTAATCTAAAGTCCATTTTCCAATTTCACTTCTTATCCCAATAATGTCATTTACAGCATTTTTTTTGGGCACAGAATCCAGTCCAGGATCACGAATCACAGTTTTCATGTCTCTTTAGTCTCCTTCAATGTGGCATAGTCACTTGATCTTTCTTTTGAATAATGCAGGCCAGTTATTTCATAGAAAGTCCCTCAACATGGGTCTGTGCAACATGTCAGATGACTATGTTCAGGTTGTGGATTTGGGGCTGGAATACCAGAATGTAAGGTTGTGTCTTTTTCAAGGTGTCATGTGGGAGGCAAATTACCTTTTTTGGTGATGTTAGTTTTGATCGCTTGGTTAAGGTGTTGTCTGTTTTCTCCGCTATATAGTTAATATTTTTCCTTTTGTAATAACTACATAATTTGTAGTGATATACTTCTATATAGTATAAATATCCTGTTCCTCATCAGCTTTCCCAGACTAAATTTAGTATTCATTGATGATTCTTGCCTGAATCAATTTTTCCTATCATGGTTGCAAAATGGTGTTTTTAAATTTCATTATTCTTTCTATATTTATTAGTTGACATACTACTGTAAAAAAGAGATTTCTCTCCTTATTTATTTATCTACTTATCCTTATAGACTCACCGATTCTTATTTTATTCCATAGATAATAGTCCAGTACTTCCCTATTTATTTTGATGCTCAAATTACCCCAGATTTGACCAGTGGAAGCCCCTTCAAGCTGGCTCCCTTGTCCTTTTTGACAGGCGCCTATCATTTTTTTGTGAGCACTTCCTCACTTTTACGCACTGCAAGATGTTCCAGGCTCATTTTGTACCTTTCCTACTCCAGCCATGGAATCTGTAAGGCATCATTATAAATAAATAATTTCCCAACAAACCTACAAGAAGGTACTATTATTGTTTCCGTTGTTACAGATGAAGGAACTAAGGCACAGAAAGATTGAATGAATACCCCAGAGCCACAGAGCTATTAAATGGTGAAGCTATTAATGTTGCTACTTCTAGTCTTGACTCTCTGCCTACTCCCCCCAAATCTACTCTCCATAAAGTTAACAGAATGGTGTATCTCAATTAAAACACTGAATGTCTTCTACCACACGACAATGCCTTGGCACCTGATATTCACCCACTAAATATTTGTTGAAGTAAATGGAATTAAACCGACAAAGAATGAATGAATAAACCCTATTGCCATTTTCTCCTTTGCCATTTTTTAATGAACTGGCCCAAGGAGCATAAAAGGGATTCTTAGCACAAAGCAAGAAGAAAAGAAAGTGAGGTGCTGTCATAGCTTTCAGGGCAGACGTAAAGATGCCTTTTACGACATCCACCCCCATGGCCAATCTGGATCTACCTATCCCCCAGGTGACTTCTACCTCTACATCTGAAATTCCATCATCACAGTGCCTCCTACATTCTCCTGGCTCTCAGAACCTCTCTGTTCCTTTTTCCAACAAAATATCCAACCCCCTATCACTGACTTTACTCCTAGTCTGTCACCTCCTGTGTCTTCATTTCCTTCTTTATCTAACGTAGACTCAATGGTTCAGTAATTCAAATACTCCCCAACCTCTATTCTCAACTTCCTAACTGTTCTTTCCCTGCAAACTCCCAGACTTGGAAGAATCCACACATCTCACTCCTTCACTGAAATTGCTGCGCACTTCTGGAGAAAATTACACAATGATATGGATGGTTGGCACCACAAAGCTCCCTTGGTGAGGTTCCGCAATCTTTGGACCTGACCCTGATCAGCTCCTCTCCCACTCCCCTCAATAGTGATTCCAAGCTTTTACCTCTCTTTTTGTTCTTTCCCCACCACCCCCTTTCTCTGAGTGCCTCCTACAACCGAGGAAAAATCTAGGCTATCAAGCAGAACCCACATTATCTTCTGGGCCCCACGTCTCTGTTTAACCCATTTGTACATCTACCGTTACTTTCTTTCTTTTTTTCTCAATGAAGAGGTGACTTTTAACTTTACAAAACATATCTTATGCTCTGTATCCCAGCTTATACTACAACCTTCCTCCAAAAATTGTGTCCTTTTTTTAAAATTTTTCTTTTTAAAGATTGACACCTGAGCTAACATCTATTGCCAATCTTTTTTTTGCTTTTTCTTCTTCTCCCCAAAGCCCCCTGGTACAAAATTGGATATTTTAGTTGTAGGTCCTTCTGGTTGTGCTGTGTGGGACAGCACCTCAGCATGGCCTGATGAGCGGTGCTAGGTCTGCGCCCAGGATCTGAAGTGGTGAAACCCTGGGCCGCTGAAGCGGAGCGTGTGAAATTAACCACTCGGCCACGGGGCTGGCCTCATCCTTTTTTTCCTACATTTTTAATCTCTCAATTAGTTTATATTTCTTCTCTCTTCAGCCATATAAATAACTCATTTCTCTCTTATCTTTAAAAGCAAAACATCCCTTGAGCCTGCATCTTCCCTTTATCTGTTGCCATATTGTTTTTATTCTTCCCAGGAATAAGATTCTTGAAATTAGTTTACAACCACTGTCTCCACTTTCTCACCTCCCTTTCACTCCTCAAACTACTTTAGTTTCCCATCTGCTCATACCACTCCACTGAAATGGTCTTCTGCAGGGTCACCCGTGACCTCTTAGTTGCTAAATCCAACGGACACTTTTCAGGCCTTATCTTATTTAACTGCTCCCTCCCTTTCATCTTGTTTTTCCTTCAAAAAAATATTTATTAGACGTTGAGGATGTAGTGAACCAAACATACCTGACCTTGTCCTTATGGAATGCATAGTCCAGCAAGAGAAAGAGACATTAAACAAATAATTACATGATTAATTATTAATTAAGTATAAATGTGATAATGTATGTCTTTGTATAAACAAAGAAAATTTAAATGCTATTATAAGAATAAAGAATCTAGCCTAATCTAGAGGGGAAATGGTCAAGAAAAACTTCCTCCTGGAAATGGCATTTAAACTGAGATCTGAAGAATGAATAGCAATTAGCCCAGTTAATGATGGTGGATGGTGCACGAGAGAAGAGCCTTCCAGACTGAGGAAACAGAAATTGCAAGAGCCCTAAGGTGGACAGGAGGCTAGACCATTTGAGCAACATAAAGAAGGGCAATGTGACTGGATCAAAGAAAATGAGGAGGTTCCAGATGGGGCTGGAGATGACGGTCAGGAGTGAAGTCAATCAAGGTTTTAGAATGTGTTAAGAAATTTGGACTTTATCTAAGAATGATGTGTTTCCATTGAAGGGTTTTAAATAGGAATATGATGGGATCAGATTTGATCTCAGGGTCCCCAGCCATCAAGTCCACATAATGGAAGCTTGGAACTAGGGTGGTAGCAGTGGAGACAGAAAGAGGCATATGGGTTAAAGACGCATAATGATTAGGCCCTGGAAATTGATTGGATTGGGGGACATCAGTGAGAAAGAAAATAGGACAAGAATGAAATTTAAATTTCTAGCACAAGCAATTGAGTGGATTGCAAGACGTTTTACCAAGATAGTGGACACAGGAGAAGATATTCCTTGGGCATTAAAATCATGAGTTTGAGGTGCCCCCTAACATGTAGAGACGTCTGTGGAGAGTTGGTTACATAGGTCTAAAGTTCAAGAGCAAGTCTGGGCTGAAGAAGTAAATTGGGGAGTCATAAGTAAATGGAGGGTAACTGAAGCCAAAGGATATGAGATTGACTATAGAGACATGGAAGAGTAAGGAGAAGCCTTATCTCCACCAACTTACCCATACCCTCCACCCTACAGCAATCAGAACTACTAGTTCTCTATATGACCTGTTCTTTTGCTGTCTTTTGTTTCTTTGCATATACTGTTCTCTCCTGGCTTGCCTTTTTCTTCACCTCTTCCTTTACTCTTATTTCTTCTTCAAGACTCAATTCAGGTACCAAATCCTCTGCAAAGCTTTCCCTTATCTTCCCATTGGTTATGTATTTGCTTCCAATCAGTGAGATGTTGCTTTTATCTGGTCTTATAATTTCCTATACATACCTCTAACATAACACTCATCATTACACTGTAGTGTAATGTTTTTCCCTCCACTAGACTGTCAATTTCTTGAGGACAGAACTCTACTTATTTCTCTTTGAGTCCTAGGGCCTAGCACGGGGCTAGGCACATAATAGTTTCTCAATGTACACCTGGAAGAAAGAAAGAAGTTCTGCTAGGGAAAGTTTCCTGTGTTAGTCATGCAGTCTTTGACTGTGAGAGCCAGAATGGACTTTGGATATTTTCTAATCCAACCTATTTTACAGGTGGAGAAACTGAGGCCCAATCACGCAATAATCGGTGGCAGAAACATATTTAGAATCTAGTTTTTCTGGCTCCTAAGCTAGCGGTCTTCCCATTATCTGATTACCAAACAACCCGAGAAACTATTCACTCAATGATTTGCATGTAAAATGTATGTCATGCAGGTCCTTTTTAAAGGTGGAATACTGAAAGATAAGTATACAGGTACAAAATGTAACTGAAGTGACCTGAGAGATAGAGAACAAACTGGGAGTCTGTACTAATATTGAGTTTCTACATGATTAATCAAAGTAAAAGGCGTCTAAACTTCATGGATTGTTCATATGTGATCCTACCTAGGCTGGAGAGAGGGTGAGGGGTTGGCTAGTCCATTGGTAATAATAACAAGAACAGCAACAATAATAATAACGGCAACTGATATTTATTGAAGCCTCACCATGAACCAAGTACTGGGATAAATTCCTTCATACATTAACTCATTTGATCATCACCTCAAAGCCCTATGAGAAGTTTTGAAGTATTAATTATTGCCTAAGGTCACACAATTAATTGGTGGCTGAGCCAGCATTGAGATCCAGGCAGTCTGCCTGTAAAGGTATGTTGTAAACCACTGGGCTGTCCTGCCTTTGTTAGTTAAAGTGTTTATCCTCCCCACTTCAGCAGCTCTGAGTACCAGCTTCTTCTCTTTGCTGATCTCTTAAAAAAAAAAAAAAACGGTATGGGGGCCGGCCCCGCGGCCGAGCGGTTGGGTCCGCGCGCTCTGCAGCAGCGGCCCAGGGTTTCGCAGGTTCGGATCCTGGCGCGGACATGGTACCGCTCATCAGGCCATGCTGAAGCGGTGTCCCACAGGCCACAACTAGAAGGACCTGCAACTAAGATATACAACTATGTACCAGGGGGATTTGGGGAGATAAAGCAGGGGAAAAAAAAAAAAAAATATTGGCAACAGTTGTTAGCTCAGGTGCCGATCTTTAAAAAAAAAAAAATGCTTTAAAAAAAAAAGGTAAAAAGGACAGAGTTATTCCTCAAAGTTATCCCTAATTGGTAGAAAATAAATGAAGTGAACTATTCTGTCTTTCCCAACCACTTCTTTGGGTCCAAAAGAAAAATATCTAAATGGAAATACAATGAATATTTGTTCATTCATGAGCTAGGCTCCATTACATTTTCTTTTTTTTAAGAGAAAAATATATATAACTGTGCCATATCTTCTATTTGTCCATGTTTCTCTGTATTTGTTGGTGTCAGTGCTATCTTGGATTGTAAACTCTAGATGGCAGTGATCAAGTTAAGGTTTGCGCAGTGTCCAGACTATGGTATATATATGTTGCATAATACATAATAAACACTATTTGTAATTATAATAAGGGTGAGTTCTAGAAGAAGTAAACAAGGGTATAAAATTCATCTCCCGTATGGTTATTATTCCATTTATATGAGAAGTCCACTAAATTCACTGAACCATATCAGGCCACATCTGTTTGAAAACCTACCAGTTTTTATGAACATTAAATAAAAACGGTTAGATTTAATGACCATTTATCATATTCATGCAAAAATAATGAAATGGAAAAGTAGCAAAAGGAGGCCACACTGATAAAGAAAGCAGTTTTAAATGCCAACAAGTTCAATATTTTATTTTTTGTAGTTTCAAAAATCAAGTATCTGCTATTTATGCTCCAGAACTTTCTGTAATTGGAGGGCATTTTTGTTTCAGTGTTGTTTTCTTTCTTGCTTAAGTATTAACATAAGTAGCATAGACTCAGAAAAGATGCCAAATGCATTTATACATAGACTTTTCTCACAAAAGTTATGTTTTTGAACCTTAAGAGAAACTGCTTGGATGGACAATCTTACCGCAAGGAACAAACAACAAGCAACAGCCCTTAAACAGAATAAAGATAAAGCTGGGTGCAGGGAGGGGGGACATAGACAGGAAGTGGAAAAAATTTCTCCTAGCTGTGTTTCACAAGTGAAGGGAATTCTAGTTGGATTAGACCTTCTAAGTGACCATGACAGAGGGTAAAGAGAGGTGGAAAGGAAACTTTGAGTGACATTTTTGACAGCGAGCTACCGAAAGAACAATTTGACAGAAGAGGCCATCATAAACATAAGATCATCTCAGGCATGAATAGGAGTCCCCTTAATGTAAAAAATATGAAGCACATGTAGGATTCAATTTGGGGTCAAGCAAAGAGCCAGGCAGGAAGGTTACCTCCAAGTAGCTACTAGTGCTGAAGTCAGGAACTCTCATATCAGTTTAAATATCCCTAGTGAATATTTTTGGAGATTTTGAGGTATCGCTCTCCGTTATTCCTATTTATATCTGTTTCTAGCTTGATTGACCGAGCTGATGTATAACCAATAAACAGAGAAGGTTAGGATTTCTATTAATACATAGTTTGTTTTTATGCCAGGACTGAGATCCCTTTATCCTCAGGTAGAGGATAGCTCTCATTCTTGCCTAATCAATACAGACATCACAGATCAACAACAAATCTTCATATTGGCAAACAGATCAGTCAATATCTTATTATTATTTAATAAGGATTTCATTGTCAGTGTGCTGGGAAGAAAAATATTAGCAGAAAAGTCTGCATGTAGTATTATAAATACTGCTCTAATATAAAGGGCAGAAGATGAGAAAGACCATATCACTAAAAAAATGGCCTTGAGTTAAGAGCTTTGGGATCTTGTCGGAATCTAGAGTTAACTCGTTTTATGAGCTGGACTGGTGAGTTGCCATCTTTTTTTTCTTTCTTCTTCTTCTCCCCAAAGCCCTCCAGTACACAGTTGTATATTTTTTTGTTGTGGGTCCTGCTAGTTGTGGCATGTGGGATGCCACCCCACCGTGGCCTGATGAGCCGTGCGATGTCCGCACCCAGGATTGGAACCAGCGAAATCCCAGGCTGCTGAAGCAGAGCGCACGAACTTAACCACTCTGCCATGGGGCCGGGCCCCAGTTGCCATCTTTAAACCTTCAATTCTTTGTCCAAAAGATGAGAGGGGTTGACCAAATTATCCCAAAAGCCCACCTTTCAGCTCTGAAATCCATGACAAGTAAATATTCTATTTTGAATTCTCATTAGGTTAAGGATTTAACAATCAGCCGAAACAGGATGACTAACCCATAACACGTTCCAGAAAAATATGAGATGACATGTTGAAGAGCATTTAAATTGAACAAAACAGATTTGTGTGTGTGCCACTATTGATATACAAATGTTGAATGTGTTTTACTCTATCTACTGAGTGTGATTGATAGGAGATGCATCAATTTCAAGGTTTGTGAATTTAAGTAAATTGTTGTTAGTGGTATAGCTTCTTTAAAAAAAATTATATCCTTACAGAGAACAGACAAATTGAGACAGGATATACATAAAGCATCAATTTAGCACAAATACCCACTTACAATTGTGAAAAAATATATATATGTAGTTGGGAGTTTTTCAGAAAATTTGAGGAGCATTTTTTAAATTGCTTGCGCTTTTTAGAATGCTTAGCATTTCTGTTTTGAAAACAACTTGTCTTCCTTTTCAAAATGTATGTGCTAAGCTGGCTCTGATGTCAGAATAAACTATTTTAACAGGATTGGGTCAGCCCCTACTCAATGACTCTTTTATGGAAAAGAAACCAGTGTTGAGATACCATGGCAGTTGGACTCCATTAAGCCTCAAACCCTCAGCCCCTTCGCCAAAGCACTACAAAACTCTTAAATGTGTAATCAAGAAGAGAAAAAGAGGAAGATATAGTTTGTCTTTTACTGAATTATTAAATCCTTGTTTTCACGCTTTCCCATTCTACCTTGACCTTTCTTTCTCCACTTTTCTGGTGCAGAAAAAGGAAAACAAAGAAAGAGAGAGAAAGCTTGTCTTCTCGTCTCTCTTCCATTGCCGTTTTCTTTCCCCTTCTCATTTCTGTCGGCATCTCACTTAGATTCTGTCTATTTAAATCATTTTTATACCCAGGATATTTTAGGTTTCCAATATTTTCACACTGAATAAAAATAGCTTTAAATTTTTAAAATGTATGCCACAAATATTTTACAGATAAACTTGCTTTGAAACATAAATGCATATCAAGTGGAAAAAGCAGAAATATAGATTTTTTTTCACAAAACTTATAGGTATTTGCTTTCACTTTAAAAGATCTTTAAAGTTCATGCTAGAGGCCACTAGATGTAAGTTCATGTTTAGCGAGATCAGCCCCCCCCCCCAAAAAAAGGAATTGATTTGATGAGAGCCCACCCTGAGTCTAATTTAGCAGTTTCCATTTATGTCATGTCAGATTTGGGGAGATTGAACCCTCACTGAATGCATTGGTCTGACTGTCTCCCAGGCTTGATACCCAGAGTTCATGACTGCAGTTCCTGGCACAGTCATAAATATTCATACCTCTGCTAATAATTTGCAAGCCAAATTCATTTGGCTTTTTTCACCCCATCAATCTTATAATTAATAAGGGTGGTGCTCTTGTTTCACTTTCCTCCAAAAGAAAAGATAAATGAAATAAAGAGTCATCCTGTAAATTTAAATAGGACTGCCTCTCGCTGATTAAAAGCTGATGCTATCATATAATGGGGGAAGGAGAGGCTTCAGCTCGTTCTCTCACTGGTGGCTGGGGGCTGGGGGGCAAAGGAAGCATTTCCAGATGTGGCGGCATGAGCCTTGATCTGAAGAGCGTCGTTATCTGTTAAATAATGCATAGGAGAACTTTGAGACATGATGTTGAAAGTGAATTGTCGGGTATATATTTACAAAGTGCTCCCTTATCTGTTGTTTGGTTAGATGGACATTGAATACAGCATACCAGTATCCAGAGAATTAGATTCTACAGTCTGCAGGTTCTGCCTGCAGTTTAGAAATATAGAGCTATTTTAGAAAGTTGTCCAAATTTAGTGATTGTTGTGTCTTTAAAGTGACTGCCTTGGAATGAGCCTGATTGCTGTGTTTCTAAACCCAATAGTAAGGACTTGGTCTCCACAGAAACACTGAAGGAGGCAGACATCTCAAAATGGCTTTACAAATAAATCATGGTCCCTGGGACGTGGTGTAAATGGCCCACTCCCATTGGATTTTCTAAGGTCATTTATAGCAAAGCAAGAAAATCAAATTGAACATAATTTAGAAATAAAATTTTGATAATTGAGCTAAGTAACTTGAACTTGTCAATCACCTGTGACCTTATTCTATTTACACTGCACTCGAACGTTCCAGCGTCCTAAGGCCGATGGGTAAGCTGCAAGTATAAAGACTGCCCTCGTTTGCAATATCCCCCTTGTGAGCAGATTATTTAATGTGTATTCAAATGAAGAGACCTGGTGAAATAAGCAAGCAGAAGGTATTTGACTAACTTTCTAACTTTCTTTTAGAGGAACTTGCTTTAAAGATGCAGTACTGTGTTATTTCTGTGTACTGGTGAGCTTGTTTTAGGAGCTCTTGTCGCCTGTGATATTCTTGAGACACCCTCCTATTGTTTATGTGAAGGCGGTGAAGAGGACATCGACACTCTGAGGGTTCTTTATCCTTAAAGTTTATATTTACGTGTCTTGTTCTACGAAAGCATGTCACGTTCAGGGCAGGCCTTTAAAAATGTCTAAGCACAGTCTATACTTTAATTTTTACGCCTTAATTCTATGTAAATATAATTACACATTTGATTTACTGCAAGAAAAAATGTTTTACTTTATTGATGTTTAAAATAGAGGAAGAAATGAGGGAGGAGCAAACCCAACTGACTGGGCCCCTTTATGTTCCCCCAGACCTAATCCAGCCAGCTGCTTCTGGGGTAAGATGGCCTCAGAGAGCCCACAGACTCTGGGCCAGCGGCACAGGCTGGGATTTCAGGACATCTTTGCAAGGAGTTCTCAGCTGGTTCTGGAGTTGTGATTCTTTCTCTGCCCAGATTTCTTCCTGAGGAGGATGGGGTGGGGGTGGTGGGTAATTAGCTTTTGCTTACTCTCTACTAAGCCCTTCTCAACTCAGCTCGGCTGAAGGGGATCTTGGAAAACTCACTATTGGGAAATAGAATCTCTTCCCTCTCCTCTCCCACTGACTTCTCAAAGCAGAATTGGACCCACCTAAAGCTTGCGGAGGCTTTCTGGGTCTTTGCTGTTGCTGACCTAGGTCACCAAAAACACACCACACAGCAGTGTTCCTGGAGGGGAGCCCTTGAAGGGATAACAGGGAGATGACAGAGGGACTTCATCCACGAGAGAGAGGGAGAGAGAGAGAGAGAGACAAATGGAGAGAAAGAGAGAGAGACACTGACAGTCCCCCCTTCTCTGGTTCCAAATCAGAGCCTGGAGCCAAAGGCAGGCCTTCCATCCCCGGAGCCACCTGAAGTCCCATAGCGGCGCTCACCACCTCGTCCCAGCAGAGGCTGCTGGAGTGGACTGATGCTCCAGCGGCCAGGCCTGAGCACTGCCTAGCGACCTTGTCTATCTGTAAAGGGCACTGGAGGTGGAAGGCTTTAGATGGGTCGCAGCTCTTCTGGTCGCAGACTGTCTCGCCTGTCAACCCCAGGCAGTCACACCGCGGCAGCTGGGAGGTGCCCGCCCTGCTCTATTTCTCCAAGTCCTGGGAGTGGTTGGGACATGAAGACTGGATCTCTTCCTAATTCCTTTCCCAGAAGCCCGGGAAGAGCAAGGGGCAAGAGGAAGGTGAAAAGCGCACCCCTTACCCACCCCCCACCCAGCAGGTGGGTGTCCTTGGCACCACCCCAAGCAGCAAGGGGCCTCGCTCCCCACCGCACCCCAAGTTCTTGCTCCCGGGCACCAATTGTGCCCTTCCTCAGCCAAGGGGACCTGAGGAATTTTGCAAGTGAGTTTTTGTTTTGATGTTCTTCCTTTCTCTTTTTTGAGGCGTGGCTGCAGAGGCGCGGAGAAATAGGGTAGGATTGGGTCAGAGAAGAGAAGGCAGTAATTACAGAGCTTTGCCAACGTTTTCATGCAGGGTGCCTAGGTCGGAGCCTAACAAAGAGAAGGAAGGAGAGCGGGAAGAAGAGGGGAGGAAGGGAGGGAGGAGAAAGAGAGAGACAGAACACAAAGACAGAGAGAGACAGAATGCACAAGGCTAAGGAACTGTAGACCAAATCGTTCTGTGAAACTCAAGTCAAAGACACACCAAAGCCAGCTACACTCGCCTAACCTGGCTGGACCAGAGCAGACACCTGTAACTCAGGCTTCATTTAACCCTTTTTGTGCTCAGTCCCAAGAACTTTCTTTGTTCCCCAGGACTCAGAGAGAGAGGCTGTCGGGCACAGAGGGGCTGGAGCGGCGGTTCGTAGAGGTGGACAGACAGGAGAGCTGGGCCGGGTGCCCGGTGCTCACCCCTCTGGCCTGCGGGCCCACCTGCCTTCAAACCCTTCATCTAGGCCAGAACGCAAGGCTTTCCTCACACCAATTTGGCTTGTTTTCTCTAAGAATGAAAATTATAGATCGGGTTGATTATTTTTATGTTTTAAAGCAACGTTTGCCTGGGTTTGTGTTTACCAGGCAAAGGGAAGTGGAGATCCAAGAACAGTTTGGATAATTCCAAATAAAAAAAACTGCCACAAGTGACAATTTGTGTTAGAGCTAAGATGGGGCTACTTTTGGATAGTGACCTGGATTGGCTCTGTGTTTGGATAGAAATAATCCTCCTGATACATTGCCTACGTGTGTGTACACGGCATCACCAATATCTTAAACATTCCAGTTCTATTGGATTTCAAAAGGTGAATGGGTTGACACAGCCCAAGAGTCTACTTCTGTGTGAGCGTGAACTTATACTTTGGACTTAATGGATCTGCGTGAAATACACAAAGACACCCAAAATAGAGGAGGGGCAAAGGAAATTCAGATTAACTCTAGGAGAGGTGAGGAGAAAGGGGAAGAGAGAGCTAGAGAGAAAAGAAGGAGAAATGGAGAGAGGGACCAAAGGAGGAGAGAGGAGAGGGAGGAGGGCAGAAAGAGAGAGCAGAGACAGAGAGGTTTTCACACGTGCGGTCCAAGGGCTTTGAAGCCTCCGACCTCGACCCCCAAACCCAAGTGCATCTCACAAAACAGGTTGGGCTCGTATTTCAGGCCGTCTCCTCGCCCCGCGTCCGCGGTCCCCGGGGCCCTAATTCACTCCTGCCCTCTCCTCACAATGACATTCGAACCTGGGAAAATAATTGCATTAGAGCAGATTACTTATAACCAATAGTTATCCGTCTTTTTCTGTTCGACAGAAGTCTATTAAACTCAGCACAGCCATTACCAGCTGAGCTCTAGAGCGCGCGTCATTAAGAAAATTAAAATCATACTTTTGAATCTAAGCAAAGCCTGCGCAGGTCTCAAGAGCCCGCGTCAAACCCCGACGTTCTCCTAAACCCGATTTTCCCGCGAATCACTCTCTGCTTTTTGGATACTGTAGGTCAGGGTGAAAAGATTGAGTGTGATGACAATTACTCGAAGATAGGGATGTCTGAGCTCTGGAAGGACCATCTTTCTTCCCAATCCCTCCCCCCACTCCCGGTGGATCTTTTCTCAGGCGCTTTCCAGTTAACGGCACCACACCTATGCAGGCGTGGCCTGGGGTCTAGGGAGCTGGGGCGGGGCCGGGGGAGGAGGGATGGCTGTGGCAGAGGGTGGGGGCCAGGGGAAGGTGTGGATTCAGGGCCCGGGGAGTCGCTGGGGTGAACTACCCCAGCTGACGTCTGCGGCCAGAGGCCCGCTCCCAGTGGACGTGTTACACACACACACACACATACACACACATTCCCTAGCGCACGGGGAGACTGTCCTTCTCCATTGCATTTCACACTCGCTCCGGGACCAACGTGGCCTATGAGCCTTTTGTCCACCCAGGCACGGGAGCCTGGCTCCGGGACTCGGCAGGCAGTTACACCGGCCTCGGACCGGGAACCTGCGTCCCTTTGGCCGGACCTTCGGCCTCCAGGGGCCTCATGGGGCTTCCTGCTCGGTTTGGTAGGAGCCTCAGCTTGCGAGATCCCTTGGAGACTCGGGGCCGCATCCGCCCAGCTTCTCCCCTCTCCCGCGCCCCAGCGGGGGAAGAGGGAACAGGTGGGAAGCGCAGGCTGGGGTGGGGGGGCGACACCCCCTACCTCCCCTCCTGATAGCCTCAGGACAACATCTCCCATTGCTCCAGCGGAGGTGGGATCTCCAACTCCACTTTCAGCTGGAAACATCACCCGGCAGGAGAGCTGTCTGCTCAGTTAGGAGGGGTGTGCGTTTACATTGATTTTCTGTGGCATCTGGAAATTTGCAGGGTTTGAAGAATTTTTAGCATGGTTTATTTTTCTGTTAGCCACCGCCCTTCGTTTCAGCATTTTGCTTTTTTAAATGTTAATTACTGTGTGTTTCTCGGAAAGGTCTGCCCAACTAAGGGTTCTAAAAGAAAACACAACGGCTTTTGCATATTTGGGGGGGTGTCCTTTTCTAGGGCTCTGGGCGCAGAGAGGCACTGCTTCCATTTTTGTCAGAATGCCCAGTAATAGAGTTCTCACTCCTCTTTCTCTATGTCTAATGAGGGCTTTGAGGTTTATTAGGGGAAAATAGTATCGCCCCCAACTCAGTACTCAAATACAGGATTAAGTGGAATTTACTTGAAAGTGTATAATATTGTTGCTCCTTGGCAAGTGTCTAATTCTCTTTTCCATAATTTCTATTTGACACAAAAGCCTACAAAATTCAAGTGACGAAAGCCGGTGAATAGATGTGGACAAGCGAACATCTTTTACATCTCCACAGCTTTCAACTCGCTAAATGGATGGATATTAAAAATATTTCTTCCAGGGAAAAAGAAAATAAAACAAATGCACCTTCACTGTTGTTAGTGTTTTCTTCTCATCAAATGGAGACACATCATTCAATATCTTTTTCCTTTGTAGCAAAAGATGAGGAAATCAGAAATGAACAGCAGCCTTTTAACAGCAGCAAATGCAAGACTTTTGAGATGGTTTTCTTTGCTTCTGTTCTCTTTTCTTTGCCCTTAAAGCAAAACAAAAACAAGGATAAAAAAGGAAGAAACACCTTTCCTGGTGGTGAGTTTATTTTGTTGCCACAATAAGGGGGTGGAGACAGTTAACAGCTATTTGAGATGATAATGCTTCCTGATCCCATTCTTTTAATCATAATCTTCAAGTGCTGTAAGATTAATGGCCAGAGGTTTTATGGTCTCTTCCTAAGGACCTTTGCATTAATTTACTTAGACCATTGACCAAACTGTCAATGTCTCCAAATTTCATTAAGTCCAACTGAGACAAACACAATGAGATTTTCATATTTTCTTCATCTATAAGAGTATCTTACTGGAAAGAGTTTTATTTGGATTCAGCTACAATGGAGGACACTTGCTTCCTTTTCTTTATGATAGGTAAATAGATATAGATATATAAAATATGTGTTATATATGTATATATACATATATATTTAAATGAACCAATATTGTTTGCAGATAACTTCCCTTCCATTTCTGAGCTTAATGAAGACCTTTCCAAAAGTCAACTCTAGTGGCAGGCGGCAAATTCTGCTTCCCCCAGAGCAGGATTTATGTTTAAAGTAAGTTGGAAAGCACTGAACTTCTTCAAAACAGACAAAAAAATAATGAGAACAACTTGGAGTATAAATATTTAACTTTACCTTCGTTGTCACAGTAGCCCCAGCGGTTCGTCAAACACAACCCGACTGAGGCATCACTCCACTGGCGCGAAGACGCGGGCTGCCTCCGCCTTGCCCCGGGAGCGTTCGTTCCCTGAAGACCCCGGCTCTCGGTCCCAGAGCGTCCCCAAAGAGGAGAGTTAGAGAAGGCGTGACACAGGGGTTTCTAGCGAGAAGCGAGGGAAGAGAACGGAGTTTTAAACTAGAAGGTCCTGGTACCCTGGCAAGAAATGAACAAGAGACCTACCTTTCCCCTGCCACCCTCCCTGCCCGGTCCTCCTTCCCCCGCGCCTCATTTCGGAGAGCTGTTTTCACAAAATCCCGCCATCCCGGACTTCAAAAAGCAAACCCCCAAACTCCCCACAAACTAAAGTCGTTCCGCATTGCAGATTGACAGTCTTTAAGTGGGGTCTAGCAGTGGTCAGAAGACTTTTCGGAGTCAGGGCTGCTCGGCCAGCGCCTTTCCCAGGAGTCGAGGCTGGCGGTGGAGTCGGGGCGTCTGCCAGCCCGAGATGGCCCCAGCTTCGTTACCTGTGCGCCCTCGCGTAAGAGCGCTCATCAATCCCCTGAAGATTGATTGGGAAGCCGAGGAAATGTCTGTATGCACCGAAACAGTTGAAAAATAACCCAAACACTCTCAAATCGTACCAGTCCCACACCTTGCATTTGACGTGAAGCACCAGAAGAAGATCAAGTGGCAAAGACAGTGGTGGTTTATTTTGGTGCACTTCGACTACCCTTTCCGTTTCCAGCAAAACTAAGAAGCACGGGCGAAGAAAGAACAGGAACACTCGGAGAAAAGACCAGTATACGTGTGTATGCTTGTGTGTGTAGGTAGGTAGGTACGGTGACAACTTTTAAACATCTTCTCTATTTTGCAAAAAAAAAAAAAAAAAAGATCGGGCAGGGGCAGCTATTTCTTTGCGGGCAAGGAAAGGGTCATTCAAAACAAGGTTCTGAATTCCGATTCCTCGGGACTTTCCTGAAATAGTGCGAGTTCCCGGGGAGTTTTATTTTGCGAGGCTGTAAAATATTGTACTTTATCGGCCTCTTTCCTCATCAGATATCCATTTTGTAAAAACTGCTGCAGCATCTCTTTAAAACATTTCCTTGGACTCAGAATCTACCGTTCTGCAGAAACAAACCAACCACAGCAAAAACCAGAGAATAAAGAGATTTAGAAAAAGAAAATGTGTCCCTTTCCTAGTCATCTGATAGTTTATTCCCCGAAGGCCAAGTGAAGGTGGGGGTTCCTTCGTATTTTATTATTATTTTTATCATTTATTCATTTAAATGTTCAGCCTTGACAAGCTATTCCCCTGCCGCGGGGTTTTCCTGGAGAACCGAGGTTGGGGTAGGGGAAGGAGTCGGTGAAGGGGGGCCAGGGGCGCAGAAAAACACGATTTGCTTCGCAGGGGGCTGACCCGCAGCGTTCTGCTTCGCTGGCCAGCAGGGGGCGCTCTGATGTTATCTCTGGACGAGACAGCCGAGCTACTCAGAGCTGCAAGACAGGCTTTGCAGTTTCACGCAGCTGCAAAAGGAAGGGGAGGGGGGACTGTAGCTCCTAAACCCTCAACAGTTATTCCACTTGGGTTATTTACCCTCTGTACGAAATGTACCTACGTCTCACTTTACCTACCCACCCCACTTAGAGTGCACGCCCCTCACCATCAACCTCTTTTCATCTGCATCTATGCACCACATGTATAATCCCTCTCCCTAGCCTTGAAATATACATTAATGCAACTTATTAAATGCGACGATGAATAGTCAACATTTTTTTTGCCTGTTAGTTCCGCTGATCCAAGCAGGATTTATTTGCAGATTTCACATCCCGGAGCCACAAAGCGTGATTTTTTTTTTTCCTTAAATAAAATTGGTCAAATGTTGACAACCTTAAAGCCAATCTAACCCTCAAGATTAGTGATGGGAAACTAATGAGAAAATATCAGATCGCCCGGCCTGAGGGCTGCCAATTAAATCTTCGGGGATTGAAAAATAAAAGCGGACTTGGGGTGTGAGCCCAGCTCAACTTCAACTATTAATTTAACATGTTGCCGGGTCCGCGGCTTCTCTCCTCTAAACTGCTTCCCGTAAGAGAGCTTCGTCCTCCCTCAAATCTCACCCTAAAAGCCAAATGTATTTCTCGGAATATTTCGAGAGGTCCAAATCAGGATGATCACTTCTTACACGGTAAATATTAGGCCTTTAAGCAATATGATTTAACTAATTAGAAAATTTACATCATTAAGTCTCAGGGAGAGAAAAAAAGAGAAACAAATCTGCCAGTCATTTTAAAGGAGACAGGCACTATTGAAGTGTGAAGAAATCGGCTCTAATTCAAAAAGGCAATCGGGCAGAAAAAGCCCTCAACATTACCCTGCTAGTTATTAATCAGAAAGACCCTCTCTCCTCCCCACACCCCCTCCTCTCGGAGCACCGAGTTTAAGTTCGTTTTTTCGCCAATGGCCCATGTCATATTTATATGGACGTTTTGTCTGCTAAAGGATTAAAATTGGAAAATGTTTCAATATGAAACAAACAGAATCCTCAAAGGGAAAAATATTCACAGAATCACCCCTCTTCCACACAAGTAAACCTGTTGTGATAAACAATTCTCACCCCCTCTTTATTTTTTTTTCATTCTTTCTCCCCCCCCCCCCCCACCAACAAGTTCCTATTTTGAAACCTGCTTGGTGAGAACTAGATAAAGTCTTTGTGCTCTGCTCCCCTCCCCCTCCTTTCTTGCACCCCTCCTTCTTCCAAAGCGACAAACTTAGACTGAAAGCAGAAAAGTACAAAATACATTAACAAAGCCCCACTCACTTGATAAAAAGGCTGTGGTCTAGGCTTACATGTCAGGAATCTAAGGGAAGGGGATCAATCTGGTGGGTCTACAGACAAAAGACGATGAACTAGAAATTTCCCCCACTTATGTATAATATTTGATAGTGTTTGGTTCTAGTGAAAAAGAAAGACAGGTAGGTGAGAATTATTTTGAAGTGCATTGGGGTGTTGTGTGGCTTTTTCTCTATTCCCCCCTCCTCTATTCAGCTTAAAACAGCAGCCTCATTATATCTAGGTGCCCTTCCCATCATGCTGTCACACAAGCCCTTGGTACACCACACACACAGCCCTCTCCTTGGTCTTCTCATTCCCACCAAATTAACTGAAGAGGGAACTGCAAAGGAACTTTGTGAGCAGTTCCATTTGGAAACTCAGGCCCTTCCTGGCATCTCTGAGGACTTGTTCTTAAACAGGCATGGGGTTGAAAAAAAATTTAATAGCAAGCTTTAGATATTCAATTTCCCTTCATTATTATTTCTTTTTCAATTACAAAGAGGTCCCAAAGGCTCATTTTTCTGCCTCGCCTATTCTTCTCTTATTAGGTTCCATTCTAGGCTCATTTTCTTACCTTCCTCTCTGCCTTACATTCTGGAGGTTTCACTACCTTGCTTCCCTGGGCCTGCAATTCTCAAGTCTTTGAGCTTCTGCCGGCCTAGAGCTGCTCTCCAGCATTAGTCCAAGGCCGTTCTCCACCTTACCAGGGTTCAGCTTTGCAGGAGAGAGCAGCAGCACACCTGGGCTATTAACACACCACAGTTAATTCTCTGCGGGAACTTTTACTAGGTGGGACGAGTGGAAGGAGAAAACATCTGTAAACAGGGAGTGCTCTTGAGGGTGGGGAAGGAGTTCTGACAGAGAGGCCACAACACATAGCAAATACAGCAGAATTTGTAAAAGAACCAGTTCCGAGTTAAATTCTGGCGAAATAAGGAAAGGAAAGAGAGAAGGGGGGACGTCGGGAAGAGTCTGGAATGCTCCCCAAATGCAGCTTCTTTTCTGACCATCACAGAGCAGATGGGAGTCGAACGTGCTCCTCTTTGAGAAAGATTAGAGTAAAATGGACACTTCTGTCACTTTCAGGAGGCGGGACACAGAGAGGTGAAAATATACAAGACAATGGCCTCTGGCGCTGGGGGCTCCCCTGGAGGGCTCCCCACCCTGTGCCCCGTCCCTCTCAGGACCCTTCTTACCTTTGTTGCTTGGATTTGATCTGACACACTGGATGTTCCTGGACTAGGTTGTTTTGAGAGGAAAAAGACCACGAGAATCAACCGGTCTCCTCCTGCATCTACTCCGAAGCCAAGAAGCATTACAATAAAATTTACAGCGCCTTTAACAACTCGCAAGTAAAGCATTAAAATTCCCTTTAATTGAGAAAATATTGATTTTTAAGTCTAGAAAAAGCGAAATCGTAATTTAGCTGCAAACTTTCAGGCGAGAATATAGCATATAATGTCGCTGTATTACGGATCCACCCTTTATACACATGCAACATCACATCTTTAATTGTGCTACTTTATGAAGTGATAAAGACAAAAGATAACCCGACTTAGGCAAACGCTTAAGAAAAAAAAGAGGACCTAGACTAATTTCCTTTTCCAGTTATTTATAAAAGAATTGTCTTCTTTTTTTTGAAGCAGAAAAAAAAAAAAAGCCCCCAAAGGGGAGAAAAGAAATAAAACAGAACGGAAAACCATAGACCAGTCGAAAAGCAACTCACATCAGTAAATCCGTTGATATTCTTTACCAAAGAAGGAATAAAGCCAACACATTTAGAGAAAATGCATTCACGGGCAAAATTGCATCCTCCTTTAAACGAAACAAACCTGGGTCTATTTTCTTACTTTACTCTCCCGTCCTTTTTGGGGGGAGGGGGCAGAATCCATTGGTGGACAGAGAAGGGAAAGAAAATCAGGCTTTCTATGTTATTTCTGTATCGGTTTTTGGTATTATAGAGGAGTAAAGAAGTTTTTGTGTGGTGGTTTTTCATTGATCAGTCACTCTGAGCTAATGTAATTATCCTCATCAATAGGAGGCTGCAGAGAGAATCATTATGTGGGTGACATTGATAAATGATCGCCCAGGAACGGCCCTCTCGCGGGCAACCCCCACATCTGACCCTCCCACACACACAATGTAGTCATAGAAACACCTAGAGAACCTCGACACCGCCGCGGAAGGGGCAGGAGAGGGGAGAAAAGCCTCGGGCGGCCGAGGTGGGGGTGGGGGCGACCGGGGGCGGCCGGTCCCAGATCCCAACCAGTTCCAACGACAAAAACAGCCAACCGCGGGGAGAGAGGAGGGCGTGCGGGAGGGCGAATCCCCCTTCCCAGCAGCAAACCCTCGCACAGTTGCTCACAACAAAGTGAAAATCTGCCCTCCACACGGACCCGTTCCTCCACACCTTTTCCCATGTGCGACCTCACTACCAACAACATCTTATGTTTGCCGAGACACACATGCAAAGAGGTTTCTCCCAAGGAGTTAAATAATTAGGTTACAAAACCTGTAGGCATCTTATTCTCAAGCGGGTCCCCCACCGCGCCCCCCGCTCAAAAAACCCCAAACAACAAACAAACCGAACCCATCTGAACAAAGGCAGCAGCTGGGCGACCCCCCCTTCCCCCCCCCCCCCCCCCCCCCCCCCCCGTGCCCAGTTATGTACTGGGCGACCCCTTCCTTTCTCTTCACCTCCTAACCCAGTGCCTCTGATTATGAGATAATGGATTTTGCGATTGTTCCTGTCAGGGGAGAAAAAAAATCCTCACCGAACCCCACGTTTTCGTCTTTTGACTGTTTTATTTAAGCCAATGGGAAAGTATTGAGAGCAGTAATTGATTCATAATGATCCATAAATCGATGTCGGAAAGCAGGGGGTGGGGGTGGAGGTGTATGGAGAGTAAGGGGGGCTGATGCTGTTTATTTATTTTATTTCTAAAGCTTCAACTAAAGTAGCTTTGACACTGTTGGGGCTGGAGGGGAGGAGCTGTTGGGCTCTGCTGGATCATCCATCATCGCTGTCACCCAGAGTCTGCCCCGAGGAGCCGTAGACGCAATCTCCCTTCTGTCTCTACACCGAAACTATTAATATTAAAACCTCCCTTCAAACACGGCCCCGACGGTCTCCATTCTCATCACCAGCCGACCGGCCTCCCCCATCGGACCCACATTTCCCCGGTGCCGCAGCTTCCTCCCAGCCCCGGCCCGTCGGAGGGAGCTCGACAACCGCGCCCGACGCCCCTGGTTGATGACTGCCGCTGTTAGGTGCCCCCCTCTCCCACCCCCATCAATTTGAAGCAGGTCCATCTACCTCTGTCTAACACACCCCAGCAAAGCGCAGGCCAGGTGAGAGCGGAGACTGCGCGCCCCCGGCCCGGCCCGGCCCGGCCCTGCCTGGTCCCAGGCTCCCTGACGCACGTCCCCACCCACCCTGGTCGCTGGGCGGCGGGGGCGGAGGCTGGGAAGCCAGGGCCACTCCGGGCATCCAGACACCCAGACACCGGCCCTTCTAACACAGTGGCAACTTGCAGCGGAGGTCCAGGCTCCTTATCAAATTGCTGGTCTGCAAGACTAATGGGGAACTTGTGGAAGATCCCTGTCCAGTCCCTTTGAAGGAAGGTCCCTCCTCTGACAGCTGCTAGAGATATTAGCCACATTTCCCGTCCCAAATCTGCTCCGGGTTAACAGGCCCACGGGGGCGGGAGGGGCGAGGAGGCCAGGAGCATCCTGATGGACTCTTCTCGGCAAAGCTAACTAGGGTGAGCTGGGGAGAGTGGGGGGCGCTGACCTTGGGGGAACCGAACTGGGGGAGGGGCTGGAAGAGAGAAGGGGTGGATGGAAGATACAGACTTTCCTGGTCTTTTCTCTCTTTTTCTCCTTCAAAATGTGGCTTCTTGCTCAATTCCCAACCCTTAACAGATGGCGACTGCAGTTCTCTCAGAATTTCTTAAAGAAAGGGAAACCTTTGGAATTTATTTCTGCTTTTGCTTTTCCATATAAATAAAAAGTGTTTTTATATTACTCTTGTTTTGGAGAACATAAGCAATTTTATTCAGACTACAGTATTTCCTTTAACACTATATGGTTGTCAAAACACCATTCCCAGTTTCTTTGCTTTTGACAGCTGAGTCTTTCTTAAATATACCCAAATCGGAACTCTTTATACTAAATAGTAAACCCGAGATAGGAGCAAGTGCCTTCTGAGGTGGTATAAAAAAAGAGTTATAAAAATTGGACAACTCTACCACCTCTCTGTCTTAGCATGTGGGGGGGGGGGGTTGAGCAAGGAAATGTAAACAAATATTATTACAATTATTACTCATCTCCAAATATTTCAGAGGGTTGCGGTTAACATGATAGGATGTGGGTTTGTTGAAGAAACTAAGCCTGAGATGATTTTATTTATTAAACCCAAAGGTAGAGAGCTCTAGAATCTAAACTCTGGTGAAATAAATAGTAATTTCTTTAAACACTTCCTAAACAGGAGCTAATCACCAAGAAAACCCTGCAGCATCTACTTTACTGAGAGGAAAAGAAGAACAACTTTGCCAAAAACTTTTTTCAGCTGATGTGAGAGTTAATTTATAATTGGAGAACTTGTCAAAGTTTACCTAAACTAGAAATATACAAATATTTAAATTTTGCAAAGAAAAAAACCCCTCCAGGTGAAATGGTATAACACAAATGAGAGGGCAGCTCTCTCTTTTCCACGTGGCATAGAATTTCTCCATTAACGGTTAACTTTTTGTGAGGTGTTATTTCTATGTTTAAACAGCAGCATGTGAACTAAATGGATAAACATATTTATAAAAATCCTACCTAGCTAAATATAACTCAAACAATGGAAGTTTCTTTCCTTGTTCATTTATATATAACTTCTATTAGTGCTGTCTGCGATGGAAAGATGGAAGAACCCCAAATAAGATACAATTATGGATCTCCTCCAAGTTTGCAGAGATAATGAACTATTTGCCTGTCAACCAGCTAAAGTTTATGATAGTATCCTTTCTAAACATAGGATTCAAAATTTAGTTATTACAAAATTCCAGGAGAATACAGTTATTTGAAAAATTGAGGGGGCATGCAAATATCTCATACTTTTTTTTTTACTTTGCACACTTTAGCAGGCATTGTACAGTATCAGTTACCTAATGACACAGATTTCCAAGAATGTTGCATGAAATTTTGAAAATGTCATTATATTGCCTGTTTTGTTGTTGTTTTGAAAAAAATTTAAATTTAGTCACCAAATTGTCACACTAGCATGCCTACACATGGAGGTGTATGAAATAAAAAGACATCATAATATAATTTATATTAAATATTAGTGATTAATCTTTTCAACTCAGGATTTCGAACTCCATAGAAGTTGTTTACTCATCTATGAACATCTATATGTAAATCTTAATTTACATATTCAACAGTATTTTAGTCAGTAAGACAGAAAAAACACAGGCAGATGAATTATCTTGAGCACAGACGTTAGTTATTTCTTATGATGTAAAATTAACCCTGAAGAAGCCCTTTATTCTGGCAGACGCTGAACACGAAAAGCTTTATCTGAAAGTATTTTTTTTCAACATCATGCATCCGAAAAGGAGGTTGGGCATGTTGAAGGTGAGCTTTCAACCTGGCTCATAACACACACAGACAATTTCATACCTTTAGAAGTTTCCTGCTGGTAGAATGTATAGGCCAAATATACATTGAAAGGCTATAGACAGTTTCCTTAAAAATTGTTGGTAAGTTAAGTTTCAAATATACTCAGCTTCTTGGGGGAAAACCATCACCTACTTTTAACACCACAGATAGTCAGCATTTTGCGACCTTGCCTTAAAACTATTAAGAACACAAAAGCCTAACAAAAAATCAAAAATGAAATATTTATTACCGCATTTTGTGACTTAACACCTTTTTTTTTAACATAACGTCACAGTCCTCATACAAGTATTTTAATGTAAATTTGACAAAGCTTAAAGGTAACAGCATTTTCTTCTAGTGAGGAACACGTGCTGAGAAAGGAAGAATTCATGGACATACAATACCAATTCCACAGCAGATCTGATACTAGCAAAAACATTCTTTTTTTTTCAATTGAGGTAAACACATAGAATATCTAACATGAAACAATTAATAGACCGAACTCTGTACGAAGTTTGTTACAGTAATCTCTTGCTCCTTTTTATCCCCCAAGCTTTGAGTTTCTGATAAAGTCCTAGTTGTGGTGCAGTGACCATTCACTTTTTCGTGTTGAGGAAAGCTGCTCAACTTAAGATTGTTTTGTCCACAGCCAAGGCTTTGAACTCCTGGAAGAGGCTCCTGCTTTGTCTGTAAATCTTCATTGGCAAGCTCTCTGAAGAAGAGTCCCCCAAAATAATAATAAGAATTGGCTTATGAAGCACAAACTATAAAGATCTGTTTGAAACTAAAGGACACATTTATGGAGGAACAAAGGCCGGGCATGAAAACACATTCTTGAAGCTGGAGTCTGAGGGATGAGGTTCAGCCAAATGTTCACCGTGGTCTCCAGCGTGGTTCTTTTCTCATTGGCCCAACAGACTGAAAATATACCACAGTCTCTCCTGGATAGTGAATTCACTGCTGAACCAAAACAGTCATTCTTTTGGGAACAACACACATAGTGTGGAAAACAAGGATATATTTTTTTTTCTCTTCTAAAACTATTTGAGGCAACATAACGGAGTGATCAACAGAAATGTACAAGTTTAACTTAGTTCCTATGGTTTATACTACAGTAGTTATAACTCTCGGAGTCTTTTTCCAGAGGATCTTTACATGGACAGAATTGTCTCAGTGAGCCCATGATTTCACATTTGTGTTCTTGTCTCATTGGTCCTCTGTTGCTTGATGAAAAATGACAAAAGTAAAAAATAATCACAGCTGTCTGGAATTTCATATTAAGTGTCAACATCTGGTCAAAGTTCAGAAAGTCTTAAAATAGTTTTTGCGTGTGTTTCCTTTTCCCTTGAGTTCCCTTATACTATTGGGCATGAATGTCCATAACCTGTCCGCCAACATTGGGATCTACAGAATTTAACATGGTGGGACTCTGTGCTGACATAGTCATTCCAGGGTGGGTAGGGGGTCCTCCGTGCATCATCATGGCTGGGTGGTGGGGATGGCTTGGCAAATAAGAATGCATTGGGGGTCCATGTCTTAATTGAGTAGGGTGTGGGGTCATCTGGGGAGGAGTGTAACTGGGCTGTGCCATACTCATTCCCATAGGACCACCCTGAGAAACGTAGTCCCCTGGCATGCTCTGCAAACCTGAAAAGAGAGAGGGAAAAAGAAAGCAGGTCAAATTCCTAAACATTTTTATACTTTACCCATC